>NC_068364.1:40375111-40536844 GCF_020536995.1 Dreissena polymorpha
ATATATGCATATATATATTATATGAATTATTGAACCAACGAAGCCATTGACATTTTCTACAGCTCAATCTGCTTGGCCTTCGTCGCCACCAGCAACGAAAGCCAACACGATAGATCGAACACAGACCACTGATATTTCGCAGAAAATTACCGAAACTACACCTTTCAGCCAAACCTCGGAGGTGCCACATTATGCTTACACAACAGCTGAAGATAAACAGACAACGACCAAGACAACAACTGTAACACATATGCCGCCGACAAATACTAACAAGCCACAGAAAACAACTGTAACACATATGCCGCCGACAAATACTAACGCACCACAGAAAACAACTGTTACACATGTGCCATCGACGAATACTTACGAACCAAAGACAACAACTGTAACACATTTGCCGTCGACTTATACTAACGGACCACAGAAAACAACTGAAACACATGTGCCGTCGACTGATACTAACGAACCACAGAAAACAACTGTAACACATGTGCCGTCGACTGATACTAACGAGTCACAGAAAACAACTGTAACACATGTGCCGCCGACGAATACTAACGAACCACAGAAAACAACTGTAACACATGTGCCTCCGACGAATTCTTACGAACCACAGAAAACAACTGTAACACATGTGCCGCTGACTGATATTAACGAACAACAGAAAACAACTGTAACACATGTGCCGTCGACTGATATTAACGAACCACAGAAAACAACTGTAACACATGTGTCGCCGACGAATACTTACGAACCACAGAAAACAACAGTAACACATGTGCTGCCGACTAATACTAACGAGTCACAGAAAACAACTGTAACACATGTGCCGTCGACTGATACTAACGAACCACAGAAAACAACTGCAACACATGTGCCGCCGACGAATACTAATGAACCACACAAAATAACTGTAACACATGTGCCGCCGACGAATTCTTACGAACCACAGAAAACAACTGTTACACATGTGCCGTCGACTGATACTAACGAACCACAGAAAACAACTGTTACACATGGGCCGCCGACGAATACTTACGAACCACAGAAAACAACTGTAACACATGTGCCGCCGACTGATACTAACGAGTCACAGAAAACAACTGTAACAAATGTGCCGCCGACGAATACTAACGAACCACAGAAAGAAACTGTAACACATGTGCCGCCGACGAATTCTTACGAGTCACAGAAAACAACTGTTACACAGGTGCCATCGACGTATACTAACGAGCCACATAAAACAACTGTTACTGATGTGCCATCGACGTATACTAACGAACCACAGAAAACAACTGTTACACATGTGCCGTCGACTGATACTATCGAAACACAGACAATAACTGTTACACATGCGCCGTCGACTAAAACTAACGAAACACATAAAACAACGTTTACACATGTGCCGTTGACGTTTACAAACAAACCACACACAACAACTGTTACAAATGTGCCCTTGACTTATTTTACCGAGTCACACACAACAACTGTTACAGTGTCTAGTCCTACTCGCACTTTCGACAAACAGACAGCCTCCTTTCGAAATGACCTCTTAACTGAAACGGAAACTCAGCCAACCATCATTACAAATGCTCACACTGACAACAATGACACAACAACTACGACAAACAAAATAAATCCATCTACTGGAGATAAAGCCGAACAACTCAGAAAACGGAGGCAGCTAGACAAAAGTGGGTCGGTTGTGTTTGGAGTTTGGAACAATAAAAGATGTCAATGTGAACCAAATGGTGTTGAGACACATAGATTAGGTAAAGCTTAAATGTCGAAATTGAAGTTTACAAGAATTGAACTGTACAATGTGCTTAATTACTTACCATCCGCAAAATAATTTTAACTATACCTCTTTGAATTTACTCTAGGGTTGCCTTCTTGATAAGTACATGCTACTTGCGTAATAATATCGAAATATAGTAGTATGCTACCAGTTGGTCGTTGTTTCAGATATGTTTTCCAATATATTTTCTTTTAACGTAATACTAAGAATTCAGCTGTGTTGTTTAAGTCATGCACACTATAACCAAACATTCGACTTGTTTAAAAAAAACACATATATTCCTGCATCACCTTTTTTTAATATCGTTTAATATTCTACTGCATATACAAACGCTATTTGTTTCAAGAGGAGCTAAAGATTGCAGTACCTCTGAAGATACGAGTGAATGCAACTTTTATCAAGAACCTTGAAAACAAATCGACGAAGGCATACACAGACTATGAGCGCGAATTTCAAGAAAAGGTATATATAATTCACAGCTGTTTTTAAGCGAAAATGATATAAATTAAAAGTTAATTATATAGTAAACATAGTACTTCAAAGAAATTTCATAACCCCAAAATGTATAGATCATTTTCGCAGTTGCCTTTATCAACTACTGTAAGATTTAGCTACTTTTATAAAACAAATAGAAAATAAAGCTAACAATAATAATAAAAATATGGCCAAAATTGATGTATAAAAGTGTCGTCTAACGTTCTATTCTTGTTTGAACATAATTTGACATAAGAGGCCATGCAACAGAAACACAATTTTTTTTTAAATTTATTTAAACTACATCGTCAAATCGGGACTTCTATAATTGTCAACGCGTATTATTTTTAAATTACAGCTAACGGTTCGTTTTCTGAGAGTAGACGGATTTGTGAATGTCGTTATTAATAATTTCACGTGAGTATTTCATGAAAACATTTACATACAATGATTACAAAAACGTTACATTAAGCGTCTTAAAGATATAAATTATTTATTATGTATTTAAGTTTTAACTTAGGACTAGCATGTTTAATTGTTTGGTAATGCACAAAAAAATGAACTAATTAAATACACATATATATAATTTTTTAGTTAATGCATACTTTACATATATGGCTTAACACAGTTTGAATGTGTATCGATACCATGTTTATAAGTCAGGTACGTGTCATAACACTTAAATACAATATATACTTTTAGGAATGGAAGCATTGTATGTAACAGCAAAGTAATTACGAAAGCAGACGCTAATTTGCCGAAAACAGTCATGTTCGGTGATAAGATAGACTTCAACGTAACACTAAACGGAACAAATTACGATGCTGACATAGATGATGTATCATTCAGTCAAGGTTAGTCTCTCTCTTTCCTTCTCGCACTAAATAAACAGCTGTTATACCATGTGACTGACAAATGTTTCATGTCCTAATTGCATAAGCGGAGGGAGAATTTTTCTCCTTATAATTTTATTAAAAGTCCCTTTCCTGTGTAACCGAATATATGTTTACATAATCTAGGTTAACAAAACTATGTATGCAGATAAAGGGCCATATGGGATTACGTATCCTTGTGTTTTTCTCGTAGGAAACATAGTGTGGTTGCTATGGTTACGGAAATAATGCATATCTAAAATCTAGATTTTGCGATCACTCCATAGTATTCAAGCTGTGTTTAGCAAAAAGACATAAGGGAAATATTAGCGCAATTTCTGTTTTCTGTCAGACAAATAATGTGATTGCTATGATTAATGGATGCAAATGGCTACACAAATAATTGAAAAACTAAAATCTGGGTCTTGCGATAACTTAAAAGATGCGTAAGATTGGTTAATGCAACAGTCTATGTTGATAGCAGGATATATAAGTACTATGCATACCATTTTAGTTTTACTTGTCTGTCTGTCTGTACGTCCGACGGAAAATCCGGATCATGCGATGACTTAAAGGTGCTCAAACTAGGTTTATACAACTTAGAATGTGGGTATAAAGCCATATGGAAAATGTGAAAGTTATTTCGCCTTTGTTCTTCTGTCTGTCCGTCCTCAAATTATGGTTCCTGCGACTACCTTAAAGTACTTGAGCTGCGTATATGAAATTCATTATTTTGCTGCGGGCTATATAGCGCATACTAGGCAGTGTTTGTTTGCCATTTTTGTTGTTTTCTTGTAACATAAATAAGTAAAGGCTTAAATCTGCGACGGAATAAAAATCTCGGTTTATTAAATCGGGATACGGAAAGAGGGCCGTCTGTGAAAGATGTGAGTTATTTCATTTTGTATTTACGTCCAACCGTCCGTCTATTCGTTCACAAATACATATATCCTTCGATACGTCAAAAAGTACAAGAAGACGAAACTCAAAATGTGGATCGAGAACCATGTGAAGAACATGTACATTGTTTCTGTTTTTGTTTGTCCGATATATGTGTTGCTTGCTTTTGTTACAGAAATATGTGAAGACTAGAATTTGAATAATTTCACTATTAAAAAGTACAAAATATATGTAAGCTAGGTTAATACAAATGGTTAAGATTCTGTAACTTCTCTGACAACTTAACCAGGTATTGGGGTGCTGTTTTGTCTTTGATTAAGCGCTTTTTCCTTAGGTTACTTTAAGTTTTTGTGTTCACACGATGCTCCAAATGCACACCAGAAGCTTACTTCTATTTTTCTTCTTATCTTAAAGTCATTTTTTGATCGGTCAAATAGTTGTAGTTCTGAAATCATCGTTTGATTAGAACATACCTACCTACCTAGTTCTTGTTGTGCCCGGAGGAACATAGGGCAAGGACTAGTGATTTCCACTCTTCTCTATATTTTGTTTTCTTTTCTTATTTTCCCCAGGTCAATGTGTGGTCTTTCATTTCTGATTCGATGGTTCTTCTCCATGTTATAATTTGTCGTTCTTGTCTCCTTTTGCCTTCGGGTGTCCATCTGAGAGCAGTTCTTGTAATGTTCTCTTGGGGTTTTCGTAGTACATGTCTGATCCAGAAAACGATGGCACTAGATCGTTTGATTAGAAGCAAATGAAATACGTAACTATGATTCTGCGCTTACAAATAATTAACCCTATAAATACTTGTTATCCGGTCTTGATTGGATAACATAAGTTGCTTTTCCTTTCCTTATTACTTATTAAAAGGAAATATATATTTCTGAAGCAACAGTTATGGACATTGAAGCGTTGTTTCTCTACGGTTAATGTTTAATGTGTTGTTTTTTGGCAGACATTTTTTCTCGATGCAACCACTTACACAGCAGCCCTTGTCAGGATTCTTACATTCTAAAATGCACAGCCGATTGTGTTGTTGGGTGCGTGTCACCATGCTTGCAGCCGAATGCAATCGTCTGCGAAAATAGCGGCCAGTGTATGTATAATTCGAATGAAAAGAAGATGATGTGCAGGTAAAATAATAAATTGTTTGGTTAAATCTTAAATATACAGCCAATGATTACAGGTGATGGAAATAGATATATCTGCTTAAATCAAAACGTTCATTTAAACAATTGTGCTTGCTGATAAATACGTTTTTATATTTACGTACGGTTGCGTATTAGCAGCAAACTACATATACAATGGTGCTACAATACAGACATATTTATCAGATAACTAAACAGTTTAATCTGCGTTATATTATGGGACAATCCATGGTTTAACATGTTATGAAAAGTTGCTTTAATGGTGGTTTCGACCGTTACAGTCTTGATCAATGTTTGCTTTATCAACTAAAATAGTTTATTGTTATTTGGTTTTCTCATTAAGTCCTATGACGTTCTCGACCATTGCATCTGTAGGTGTGCTGAAACCAACAGCCACGTATACACGGGAGATACGTGTGCGGTTGCAATAGAGAAGTTGAAATTGGCATCCAAGTACATCGTAGCCATAGCGACCAGTGTCGGCGTTGTCATGGTTATAACGTTTGTCGTCGTTGTGGCATGTGTTGTTCGTAGATACAGAAACAAGGCGGGCTTAACGGAAAATGATACGTAAGGGAGTATTTATCACATCTTGTCGTTTCTTGGTTGTTTCGAAGGAAAGGGAACCATATTTATTATACTTTGCATATTTGATTAATTAGTTATTCCACGCCAGAAATCACATTCGACCAGCGGAAGTCTTGCTAGAATAAGTTTGACACAAATTCCTATTTTTTGTACAGCTGATACGAATATAATCATTTATGAACAAAAGCTTAGAAGTTACCGGTTTGTCAGATGGTGTATTAAAACGTATGTAAAGCATGCCCGAATTACAATTCACCATTAATTTTCCAGAGACGAGACTATCGAGCTGGCGGATATTAGGTCTCGGAAGGCGTACGTCGAGCACGAGTACACGCAGTGGTACTCTCCCTCCAAACCTCGTGACCCGGATAAGTATTTCTCAAACCACGGGTATGACGAAATACCTGGAAATAAGGTCGTAGAGGGTAGAGTCCATAGGGTCGCAACGGATGACAAGGGATCTGAGGTAGAGTTTTATAAAAAAAATGTGATCCTTGCATTCAATAAAAAATACCTTGTCTTTATAAGATTTCCCTCAGAACGGCTAATACCAAGGCTGTTTAGGAGAAAATTTGTTGGCTCATTTATGGCGACAAGTTTTCTGAGGTACGGTTTAGTAATTTCTTTGTGATTGCTTGCCGACAAAACGGACCTCGTGATATAAGTTTTCTCTCCTGCTGGACGAAGGTTGTAGAGTCGAGAGTTTTATAGGATGGCAACGGATATGGATCTGATCTCACGTGTATTTTCTTTTAATGTGTGGTCACTTGTCATCAATATAGGATTGAATAACATTTATAAGGTTTCCTTCTGGTGCAGCCAAAGTTACCCTTTGTTAATAATTGTACACATTTGTAACGTATTTAGCGAACGTCAAATGTTAAACGACACTGATTATTCGTATAATATTTTGGAATGTCGATTATTTATGGAAAAAACGAGTTTTCTGTTCATATAATAAATAATTTACAAAATGACACACCACTAGTACATGGTGCATTTTCTTCTATTGCGTATTTTTAACACTACTTGATAGTTTGGATGCCAATCAAACATTAAGTTGCCATTTGAATGGAGAATAAACCATACGAGCCATACAATGTACAACATAATAGCTTGTGTTTAAGTTAAATGCCTATTACTTTTATTGACTTTTATATAATCTTTGCAACATGGACATAATCGTTTCAAAACGGAAATTAAACAGGGAAGCCGATCATCCGGCGTTGGCTCAATTTTCTAAAGTGACGTCTCATTCCATTCCAGACGTACATTTACCAGCCCAGCAGACAAAATAGCGCCGGTCTGCAACGTTCACAATCCTGGTATTCATCCGCGTCTGAGAGCGATCACTGGCGGACAAGGGAAACCTCCCCGTACGCGGACCCAAATTTTAAGGTTTTTGATTTGTACATCATATTTATTTTTATAAGTTTTATCTTCAATTAACATTTTCAATTTGAAAGGTTTTAGCTTATATTATAATGCGTTTAATACAAATATTGAAGTAACACTGTAAATATAACTTTCAACTCAGATATTTTTCAAACCTTATTTATAAAATGCGAGTTGTGTAAAACTGAAAATATATTTATCTTCTTTGTATTTTGTACTTACACATAGCATACATGTTATAAGCTTTTTTCTTAATACCGACAAAGATTATGAAGAATTTAAGTGAAACTGTAAAATATATTGTTAGATGTTTTCAAGTTTCTTTTGTTTTCGTTTCAGTTTCAAATAAGTCGCCCAAATGTCAGCCAAGAAGCCATCAGGTTTTAAAGATAAACAAGAACATAATAAAGAAATGCGCCTTTACAAAGCATTTACTCCGACACATGTTCCGTTGATACCATCTGGTTGATAAAACTCGTGTTTGAATTGGTATCAAAGTTAGCCGTTTGATAAATGGTTTTTATCGTTTCCCGTTTTGTATGTTACAATACGCGTTAGAAGTCATTAAAGCCTTATCTACAGAGTTCAACGCTCAATCTTTCGGAATTGAATATTCGATATACAGTTAAGTTACGGTGAACTTTTGGTGTTTATATATCTTAAAAAGAAAGGTTAACTGAATAATATCACCTTTATCACACATTTTGTTTGCCTATTCAATATGAACTTGTATTTCATTATAATGCTTTTACAAATAAATATAGCCAATTTACAAGTGTGAAATAAACCTCATCTATATCAAAGATATACAAAAATGACAAATTTTGAAAAGCACATCCAGTGCATAAAAGAGAAAGAACACCAACCGCAATTTTGTGTATATCAAAGAAAGACCTACTTACAAAGTTAAGAAGTAAACAGCTAACGCAGGTGTTATAAATGATTGTGTCCGCTTACAATTAAAGTTGAAAAGTGCATAGTATCTTATATTTAAACCAAATTTGTAAATGTCATTAACGGGCGGTTTGATTCTATTAATCCTTCGATTTGGGCACAAACATACACTAATTCAAATGTGATTAGTGAAAAAATACATTAGTAATGCTTTTCGGAAGAAAAGGAATGAAACGATAATGTGAAGTGCCGTCTTGTATTGCATATCTTGTAGCTCGACCATGTACCAGATAGTCTGCGATACCGCTCTACCGACCATATATGGCGTCCGCGTTATGCTTTGGTTAAGGTTAACATGAATCACGTTTTATTTATGTTTCTTTTCTACATCCATTCAATGTAATTTCACACATATGCACGGGGTAATGGTGAGAGGTCATGACACTAAGTCAAATGCCCTAACATGCACAATTTCGCAGATGAATGCACCCTTTGGTACTAACAAATTAGTTCAAGATAAACGTGAATTTCTCAATATAATTGTTTCTACTAAAAGTATTCAATTGAAATGTAACATGTGTTCGGGATCATTGTGTGTGGTCAGTGGCTAAGTTCTATAAATCTCGTCAATATAGCTTGATTTTTCCCCATTTTCTACTTAAACAAGTTCGTTTGCGTGCAAGTTTAAATGTGGATTAAAGTTTGTATGAAACATGTTCATATATAAAAGTACTACATATATTGATTTTAAACTTGAACCTGTGTTTGCTGTGATCAGTGAAGGACACACGGAAAGGCCTAAAACTCTAACCAACATTTTAAAAGAATAATGTCTTTTTTATCATTGAGATCAAATTTTGCGTATAACAAATCAATATCTCTTAATCTGCTACATATATTGAAATAAAACTGACCATATGTGTTCATGGTATTTAATATTAATCAAAGTCAAAGACTTATAACTTGACCAGTTTGTCGATTTGATTATGAACCCTTTTTACGTGGAATACTTAGGTTAAGGTGTGCGTATAAGTTAAAATTCATTTTAAAGTAATATGTAACACGAACATTTCTGTGTAACTTCTCAGATATTCAATTGAAACTTTACAAATGTATTCGAGATCAACCATGTGAGGTCATCGACAAACGAACATAACTATGTGATTCAAATTATCAGAATCATGCCTTTTATTCACGACCGCTTATTATGGGCGCCACCTCTTTTTGCGTTGCATTTGTAAATGAGCAAATGCTACTTCAAATGGGCGCTAAGGACCGGATGTTCTGAAATTTCACGGATACTTTGTCAGAGTAAGTAGGTTTAACATGTTTTCAAACATATTTCACTATATTTAAAAATCGTGCAATGTAGTGCGATTCAGCAAAGATTAATTCATCCACAAATGTACATAAACATACAATCCCAAACGATTTGGAAACTTGAGGAGCCTTATAGGTTGTAACATGCCGGTTTAAAAAAAAAGAAATTCAGTGTATTTTGCCTTTGTGACGAGCAAATTTCCACCCGATTAATTCGCGAACGACATCAAACGATTGTGTTCAACATGCATTTATGCATTGGCTTCTTGCAGATCAAATAGATAATTTTTACAAATGGAGCCAATGCCAAGGGGAAGATCTAAAGACATGATGTGTTGCCCAATTCACGATATATGAATTATTACATCGAGGATATTTGTTGGATTCGGTGGATTATCGATTTTAATTCACGAGTGATCATAGAAAGTAATATTTTCATGAGTGGCGCAGCTGTTTGAAACAGTGGAATTATCAGTTTTAATTCACTGATATTTCTCTATAAACCACCGGAAAGCATTAACTAAATGACTAACATTTGACCGGTAATGTTTCTTTCTCATATTTCTTTGTATGTTTCATCGTAAATACTTAAAGCCAAATCTATAAAGAACATCTACACATTCTATAAAAACCAAGATGTAAATATGTTTATATATAATTAACACACTGACAAAGTCAATTGATACGTCAATAACCTGACAAAATATATTGTGCGATATAATTTCAAAATATGTAATATACAATAAATCCAATAACTAAATTTTCAACATTTTAAAAATATTTTTCTACAACATATGTTTTTATTTAATAACAACATTAACAAAGTAATGAACAGATGTTACTTCTGCTTGAAACAATTAGTTTTGTCCCCTATTCCAATTGCTTAAATCACTAAAAGACAAAGGTCAACGAATCTTATATAGGCTTACTATTGTCGTTTGGTCCTACTAATATCTGCAAAAATTAGGATAACTTCGGTTCCGTTATCTTTTTGTTAATTTAACTCAAGCTTCTTTCCAGTTTTATAGTAAAGTCAATAACATAAATCTTCAAAATCTCTTTGCAATACATCTTTCTTCTTGATTATCTTGACGAATTAAGAAAAAAGATGGAAATTACAACCTCCCGAAAAACATTTCCATCATACTTGATTTCCTTGCTTTTGACCGGAACTTTCTAATTTTGTTTTTACTGTATATACCAAATCCTGAGCATGCAAATATCGTAGGAATGTACCGTTTCAATACAGTTTTTAGAGAATATTTGTCCTTTCGTTGCATATATGACATGTTCTTGGCTTTCAAAGACCTCTAGTATTAACAAGCCAATTTGAGTATAATTTAAAGGCGGCTTCCCTTATGTGCATATAACCAGCTTCGTCGATATTGAAAATGGTATTACCCTTTATTCGGTGGAATAGTTCTTGGCTAATCCCCGTTTTGCAGTCAAAACTTTGACCAAGGAATAAGAACTTTTTAACAGATATGTAATGAGCTTATGGAAGTACTGCTTATTATTCGGACCCCTAGGGCAAAGGGCAAAATCGCGTTAACCCTTTCAGTGCGGGAACCGAATTTTGAAGGCCTTTGCAAACAGTTTGGATCCAGATGAGACGCCACAGAACGTGGCGTCTCATCAGGATCCAAACTGTTTGCTATTCTGATAATATTCTTTGAAAAAAATCGAAGAAAATGCTAATTTTAGAAATCAGCAGACGACATTATAGCAGACGACAAATTTCCCAGCATGCCAAGGGTTAAGCTAATGAGAAATACGTCGTGCTTCCGACGCTGATCGAAGCCAATCTCTCGCTTGCTCGTAAATGTTCGGAAATCGTCGCGAGAAATTCACGTAGCTTTTATCTTGACACACAAAAAATAAAAACGAGGATTTTGTATCTCGTTAACTCTGTGTCACCAAAACACAACTTGCGTTGAATGTTTGGCTATTGCTTTAAGAACACTATTTTTATGGGTTAATTCAATTTTACGAAATATATTACAAAATATTCGTTGATTATAAGTATTTATGCGGCTTTAACTAACCTATCATAATAGAAAAACTGCATTTATAGCGATTCAACATGACATATCATTACATTACGTTTAAATGATAATTAAACAGTAACTAGATACTTTCTTCTTGCTACTCACGATTGTACTAGATTTGAAAAGAACGCTTGACATATACAATTGTTATCTTTTACATGTTGATTTTCTTTCCGATACTCAGATTAATGTTTATATTACTGCAAAAGGAACAAAATATGTGAGATGCTCAGAGCTTCGCCATGCGGTGTGTCGTAGAGAAATAAAATGTAATGCCTCGGTAACACTGTCACGAATCCGAGCTACGAATGAGCTACGATTGAATCGGCTACGAATGACTACGACATTGTCAAAATTCGTAGGCCGCTACGATTTCAGTACGGAGCACAACGATGTGAGTACTAATTTCGACTAATCTACCATCAAAATGTTGGAAAACGAACAAGGAAAGGTACGGACTGCTACTGATCGATGCGATTTAGTACGGAGCGCCACAAATTGGTACGATCAAACTACGAATCCGCTACGGTCTGGTACGATTAAGTACGATGCTACGCAAATCAATACGATCTAACTACGGACCCGCTACGGTCTAGTACGGATAAGTACGAACAAGAAGGGTCCGCTACGAAGCAGTGGGAATTGCGACGGACTGGTACGGACAGGTAGGAACGAACTACGATTGAACATTGCGCCCACAGCCTCTTGTATTGTCATACACAAAATGCCTCCCGAAAAGAGAGCATGCAAGCGGCAGCAACAGCGCGTAACAGAAATAATGGAATCAGCCGTGTCTGGGGAAGAGTCTTTATGGCAGAATAGACATTAAGCATCGAAATCGCTGAGCGAAAATACCAAAAGCATTCTCAACAACTCTCCTTGCTCTAGACAGGCGATAGTTAAAAATTCGCTTGTCCTTCTCAAGGCCTCGTCGTGTGAATGGCTTCATGAGCAATGTTCTCATGGCAAATGCATCATCTGCGATGATATAGTATCCTATTGGTCTGTCGTCACCTGGAAGAGGTGTTGCTTCTGGCATGCCAATCAGCCCCCTTTCGATTGCAAACTTGAGGTCGCTTTGATTCCAGATTTCGGCGTCTACCAGGGCCATCAGCACAACAGAATGGTAACCTTTATAGTTATAGTATAATAAGCCACCGTTCTTGGGACTTCGTATGGCTACATGCTTTCCATCTAGAGCTCCGATGGCGTGTGGAAATTGCCATTGAGCCGCGAACTGATTGGCTATGGCCTTCTACTCCTCAGGCTCAGTAGAGTCTGGATAACATCCCCAGCATATGCTGAAACTATGGCCTCACAAACGTCCCTTACAATTCTACATTTCGTATTGTGTGCAACACGAAACCCATACATCGATGTACGGTAACTGCCCCCTGTGGCGAAGAACCTTAAGGTAATTGCCAATTTCAAATCTGGATTGTTGAACTGTCTGAACCAGGTGTGGTTCTTAATGATCCTGGGACAAACGACCTGTAATAGCTCATGGAACATATCAGGCCCGATTCTAGTGAAGTTTCTAAAAGCCGCCGGATCTTCAGCCATCAGTTCGGCCATCAAAGTCTCGTATTGGCCGAGAGCGGATCGTCTTAAAAGCCAGTGTCTTATCCACCCCCTCCTTTGTCTTCTCTGACCTGATAAAGTAGGTAATTATTGTTGTACAAATATAGATTATGCTTAGAAAAGTATGATTAATATGTATTTTATTATGTCGGCTATTAATTTAACAAGTATTAAATCACGTAAAAACTAGAGCAAGATTCAAAAGGCATATGAGGCAGACACTTACCTGCAAATAAAAAAAAATGTATTACTAGTAAGTTCAAATTCTAATATTTTCTAAATACGTAGCCTTTAGCACAAAGCTATACTAGTTATACGATATTGAATCATTATTTCCTCTGTGCACATCGTCAAGCAGCTCGACTACGGCCTGTGCATTTTGTGCCATATCAATATCCAAGTGTAATAAATTTATTGCAAACGCAATTTGCTGGCGGTTCATGATTGTTAACTCAACAAATGCAAGTACGGTTGCTTTATTGCCCCTTTAATGTCAATGATGTATTTCAGTAGCAATTTATTGTAGTGGACCGTAAACGTCCGTACAGTTTCGTGCTGAAATGTAGTACATCCTACAAGCTCGTGCAAATTCCTGCCTATCCGTAGTACAACGTACTAGAACCGTGGCTTTCCGTAGTACATCCGTGGAATAATCTTAGCTTATACGTAGCGTAACCGTAGTTCTTCGTGTCAATCCGTAGAAGTCTTTGAAAACCTTTGGGCTTACCAAAAGGTACGGACGACTACGGTGTCGTTACGAACAAGTACGGATCAGTACGGTTTAGTACGGACTGCTACGGATACGCTACGGTCGATAAATTCGTAGCAATTTTTTGAACATGTTCAAAATTTGTCAAGAATCGCTACGAACATCCCAAAAACTACTACGACTGATCACGAATCAAGTACGGAGAGCCACGGTCCAGTAAGGATAGCTACGAACTGTGCCGAAAAGTATTGGTAGCTCGTTCGTAGCTCTGATTCGTGACAGTGTGACCGAGGCATAATGCAGATTCAGTAAATTTTGCATGTTGATGTAAGGGAATTTACCAAGTTGTTATATTTTTGTTGCTTAATTAAGAAAGTTCAGATTGTTATGATTCCTGTTGGTTTACTTTGAAAGTATTCACTTAGAACACACAAACTTATGTTTGAACAACAAAGGTTTCTATGGCGGTTTAAACCAGACATCTTACCCAAAAATATGTGATAATTGACGTCTACTAATGTAAACTAACTGAAACCGAGCATAAAAACGCAAACAAAACAACAAAATATCGCAGCACCATTACGCACAGTTTTTATGCCGTTGTTTAACAGGTTCTAGTTATCTGTGACTAAAAGTATTTGCAATGAAATTATTAACATGAACCTTCCGCACTTCATATAGACCAAGACATATGTATTTATGTTATCTTGACTATACGGCAGACAATCATCTCCAATTACAAACATAGGAACATTTCAACTTAAGACAAATTATCAGTGCAGAAAGCTCTTCACTATCAACTAGCATTGTACGATACAATACGTCGTAAATACTACCAGCAACGTTCTGTGAGCCGTTAATGGCTACATAACGGACTAAAATAGTCACTTAGAGCATTAGAATATTGTAATTATCCCACTTTGGTAGTTTATGGCAGAACAGTGACCTAGACAACGGCTCAAATTCACCAACCTTAAAAGTCTAAAAAGTAGACTGAGACTTAATAAAAGATTCGAAATATCGTTTAATCCATAATTTGTGTCATAAAATAATCACATTGATTATAAAGAGAACTACACAAAGATCAATTTTCATTCATTAAACTTGACTTTATATCTCTAGAAAATTGTTTTTTAAAGGTGGGACTTATAAAACTGAGTCTATAATTTAGTCTTAACACGTTTGTGAATACAAACCCAGGGTTCAAAGTCTAAACAAGTCATCATCACAGCATTTTTTTATATACAGAATGACATGAGTTTGCTGTTATTTTTTTATAATAACAACGAACGATACAATTCATATATTGAGTCTCTTTCTATTTATCTAATGTCTGAATTGAATTGTTAAAAACGGACTGTTGTAGGTTTTGAACAACTTTGCACGATTCTACAAGATATGATTTCAAGGGTACATTAAACTACCAATGTTACAATTGTAGTCATCGATTCGTTCATATAAATAGACTACAGCTACAGCATGTTTAATTAAGATGTAAAATGTAAAATCATCATTCAGTGGAAAATTTATATATGAAAAATTGAGAATGCATTCGAACTGGTTTTTAATTTGAGACTAACTGAAAGGGAATTGTTCAAATATATAAGCAAAATATATGAAATCAGTTCATTTTAAATTGCATTTTATAATGTATCGAACCAATCATGCATTGTGTTTAATAGCAAGATATTTATGGATAAAAACTTGTCTTAATAAAGTGGCTTACTTAACAGACAACGACATAGGTCCTTGATGACTTGGTTTATTGCTCTCCGGATTGGATTTCAACCTGATGTATCCGTTCAATATCATATGATTGACTTTAATAAATATAAAAACTACATCTTATATCAATATATTACTCAAATAGAAAATGTTTCTGTTTGATAATAACAAATAAAATGCATACAGCAATTCATTTCTTAATTACAAACGTAATGTTTATGTAAAGAAAACATCAATGGCATGCCTTGGTTTATTCCGGTACACGGCATCTCAAAGGAGACTGCATGTAAAAGATTTAAATCAAGATTTTCTATACCCGTAGGGTATAATTTTGTTGCAAATTGTTTTTTTAAAGCGAGTATGTACGGTTTGCTAAAATTCTGTTAAAAAAAAACCCAGAAGAAACGCTATGAATAACAAACTAAAATAACTTTTAACAAAAAGAAGTTATATCAAAGTTGTTTCATTTGCACAATAGTTTCTGATCTGCAGCAGAAAACTCCTTCATGTTCATGGAACATGAACACAGTTGGGAAATACCAGTTAGTCTGTTCAGATTCGCTCATACGAAAAAGTTTGGTTCTGCAACAAAAACGAATAAAGCTGTGTTGTTATCGGCGTAAACTTGTTCGTAAAACATGGCACACAAGAAAAGCATTTTCAATTGATGGTACCATATACATTTTGTTAATTAATTTTATATAACAAACTTTGTTCGTATTAAATATTGGTTTACGATAGCGAGTATAAATGTCGACATTGACATCGTATATATCTCACCTTCTACAAAAATGACCTAACCCGATTGGATTAGAGCGGGCACGTGCCCAAGGTGTATTTTAAGTGTATTAACAGTGGAACCAATAATACTCGCTATATCTGTCAATGCCAAAACAATACACAACAAGTATACAACTTTATGTTTAACACTAACTTTCGTGTATCATTCGTCTGAACAAGATTTTGTGCAAGCGTTAATTGATAACACATTTTCAAACACGTATATTCTTTCAATAATTAGATGATTGAAATCCGCAATCAGGCTTGGATTTTTTAATCTTGTAATGTATAAACATGTATACACCTTTCTGTAAACGTTTTGACAGACTAAGTAATAAATATCTAATTGAAATGATGTGACTTCAACGTCTTAGGTGAACCTAAGCCTGCATTATGTAAGTCATACGCTTTATCAACAGTACATACAAAAACGAATAGTAGTACATAATTACTGTAGCTTCAAATAAAACAGTTACTTTGTAATCAATTAACGAAAAGTGAAAGGCACAAGTTATGCACACAAAAACGAATTGCATCATTTATGCACAACAAATTAAGAATTTTAAATGGTCTTAAATTACGAAATCACCGTTATTATTTCTGAGTACAGTGGCTAGTGAATAACTGGTTAATCGTTATCGTTTTGTCAGAGGAAAAGATATATTAGAAGACATTCTGAATAAATCAGAGGTGCTCTGATTTACGTCATGCTAAACAATGTTGCGTTTAATTTCTTGGCTGACGTCAGATTCCCTGATATAAAAGTCTGAAATCAATTGTAAAAGTGCAGTTGTTAGAAATATGATAACGCAAACTAAACAATTAAGAGACCCAAATGATCATCTGGAGAGAAACTGACATAGACACATTTATTTTGTAATTTAAGTCACCAAGAATGTTTCAAGAAAATTAAATAAGAGATGGATTAGTCTCTTGAAACAATACAAGCAGCAACGAATAGTGCAAGTTATGTAATGTATCCAAGCCTTTCTCGAAGAAAAGTCGCACTTTATTTAAAGTGCATTTAACTACGTAAGATAATCGAAAAGCTATTGCTTCCCATCAGTACAATATTAATTTATTAATGAGTTCAATATTAATTTATTAATTTGGGATAATAAAGGCAAATATATGTTTTGGAACATAAGCCAAATGCAATACCACTAAGGCAAATTAATTAATGGAAAATGCAAACTACATTGTATTGTATATTTATTTTTAGCACATGTTGCATCATACTGTCAGGCTAGCACGTGGGAATGATTTATATCATAGATACGTGCAGTAAATAGTATCCCCAGTAACGGTTTTGTATGCAAACAATCGTTAATTTGATTACACAAATGTCGTCATAAAAACAAGTGTACAATCACCTGTGTCTGCAATATCGTTCTCAGTTATCGCACATGATTAAGTGCAAGTTTAAGTGTGTTTTTTGTTGTTACAAGGAATGTCAAGAATAATTTTATATCGCGTTTGCATTCAAACATTTTATTAAAAATGTCTTAATCGATAATGATTGTGACAGGCTTTTTGTCTTATATGTTATGTTAAATATTGCCTGTATGTGCACAAACATGAATGTTATATCGCGGAAATGGTCACAAACACGACTGTTCTATTAAAGGAATATTCACATCCATGACTTATATATTGGAGATATATTCATATTCGTGACTGTTATATTGCGCCTATGTTAACATACAGGATATTGATAATCTCTATGTTATATTACCGCAATGTTCAAATATATTACTTGTATATTGTTAAACTATATGATATATTTCACAATGTTCGCTTACGTGACTTATATTTTGTTAATTTCTATGTTATATTACTTCAATGTTCGCTTACATGACTTGCAAATTGTTAAACTCTATGTGATATCACCGAAATTTTCACATACATGACTTGCATAATGTTAAACTCTATGTAATATTACCGCAATGTTCACACATAACTTGTTCATTGTTTAACTGTAAAATATCCGCAATGTTCACATACATGACTGGTATAGTGTTAAACGCTAAGTAATATTACCGCAATGTTCGCATACATGACTTGTATATTGTTAAACTCTATCTTATATTTCCTTTATGTTCACATACATGACTTGTATATTGTTAAACTCTTTGTAATATTACCGAAATGTTCACATTCATTACTTGTATATTGTTAAACTCTATGTTATATTACCAGAATGTTCACATACATGACTTGTATATTATAAAACTCTATGTTATATTACCACAAGGTTTACATACATGACTGGTTAATTGTACAGTCTATGTTATGTTTCCGCATTATTCGAATACATTAATTGTATATTGGTAAACTATATCATATATGACCGAAATGTTCACATACATGACTTGTTAATATTTATGTTCCATGTTATACTACCGCAATGATTGCATACATGAGATGTATAATGTAAAACTATAGGTTATATTACCGCAATCTTCGAATGCATGACTTGTATATTGTTAATGTTACATTACCGATATGTTCGCATACGTGACTTTTAAAGTGGTTTACTTATACGCGTGATATTCTTTATGAATTATAATAACCTTTACAAAAAATACTCTGATAAGGATAAGTGATCTATAATTTGTATGTTCACATAAATGACTCCGCAACTATTTATTCTCAAAAGAATGAAGTTTGTTCTTAAACAATAAAGTGGACGTTGTGAGCGTCACGTAGCCGCCACAAGTGTGTTCACAAAGCTGATTGTTAACCACCTTGTGTTGATAATCTCTGCATCTTGACTTGGTATTTGACCTTTGAAATCTTATTTTAACAGCACATAGTCATCACTTTTTGTTCATTGAATTGTTTGTTAACGAGATGGTGTTGGTAAGCTCTGATTTGGAAATGACTTCGACATTGGGCTGCTAATTTTAACGTCACGTAACCACAAGATTTTACCAGCTGGTGCTAATTCCACGATTTCTAACCAATTCGGATAATATCGGAAACATTTGAACGTTTCCGGTTAAAACCCGAAACGGCACCGGATCATATCAGAAATATATTGACTGTTTTGAGGTAAGTGTATTCTTTTATTTCAATATTCTTTTTTTTACGTTAACATTTTTCACCAAACCAATATTCCACGGAACAACGAAGACATTCGTTAAGTTAATTGTAATCTAGTGCTCAGTAACAAAAACGTCAATATCCAGTGGGAACTTATATTGTCCAACAGTTTATGCGCAAAAAATGTGAAAACGGAAGTAAAGTGTTTTTCTGGATGTCGGTCGGTCGGTCGGTGATACTTCCCATATTCATTTGCCTTTGCCAATAGATGATACCTATTTAAATTGGTGTCACTTGGTCAAAGGTCGAGGTCACTGTCACACTAAGAGTTAAAATTATTACCGAACAATTACTTTTGAACGAAGGGATTGGCTTGATATTTCCCATGTTCATTGGCGTTGGACGGTAGATGGCCCTCATTGTAATTAGGATCACTAGGTCAAAGGTTAAGGTAACTGTCACACTAAGTGTGAAATAGTTTCCAATGAATAACTTGTCAACTGATTCACCGATTGGCTTGATACTCCACATGTGCATTGGCCTTGGACAGTGGAAGACAGTGAAAGACCAATGGTGAAATTAGGGTCACTAGTCCAAATGTCAAGATCACTGTGACATTAAGATTTATTAAATTCACACTTATATGATAAGATTTTCTCATATGATCAGTTTTGCTGCAAAAAATCCATTGTCAAGGCCCTGTTTAGGGGGGCCTCTGTCTCCGACCGCGGAGCTCTTGTTGACTAAAAAAAAGGAACAATTTATCCTGCTTTGATCAACTGCTATTCCCATAGTATGTGTAAAGTAACCATGAAAGAAAAGTGTGCCAGTTGAAAGGCTCATGACTTCGGAACAATAGCACATTTGCTATAATATGATAATTTATTTCAGGATTTCACGACCGAGTTTTTTCGGGCTTGCGAAGGCTGAAGAGGAGCAGAAGAGTTTCGTGGTGTCATCTGAAACAGTAAGAAATGAAAACAATGTTGAGTTTGGAGACCAAGTGAATCATTTATTGTTTGACTGCAAAAACTACATGTATTTGAATGTGTGATGCATGATATATGTTTGTTAGGACTGACTTGCTGTTGTTAAATACTATTTTCCACTCCATTTATGAGATGCCATGGTGACTAGCCAGCATTTGATTGTATGAAGTTTTATTTCTTTGAGGAAGATGCTTGATGATAATTGCACCTTTTTCTTTCAATAATATATGTATTCTGTTATTTGTGTATGTATTTTTTATTCAGTTTACACAAAACAGAAAGAAACAGGTTTTCTTATATTTAATTCTTTATTGAAATGTCTATTGACTGAATAGTTCATTTTTAGTTTGACTATTGTTTTAATGTTTGCTTGTTGCACCAGTTTAATGTTTTGTATATCAATAAATGTGTTCTTTGAAGCTTCCTTAAAACAGTATGTCAGAAAAGAATAAATAACTAATCAGAGTCCACTGTTATATTTGTTAAAGCTTGTAAAAACATTTTGTATACCCGCACAAACGAGAACTCATTCATATATCGGCATTCGTCTTTATCCGTCTGAATTACAATAATAGTCGTTTGTGAGAACATAAAAGAATGGTGTGTTGTAAAAAAACTTATTAAGACAACGGGATTTTTTAAAATTGTTGCATATATGTTAAAATAGGAACATGCATCACCGGTAAACGTTGATAAACTACCAGTGTTTCCTTCAAAGTCTCGATATATTTTTACAATTTTAGTGTATGTTTTGTTTTGGGATGTTTTTGTAATTGACTAACATTTTACCAGATTGGAAATAGAACCATTTGCGAGTGACCATTTCAAATTACCTTTATGATAACCAGCTGACGAGGAACCTTGTTATACTATGCGGTCCTTTATATACGACAATGAATCAATCGCCAAACAATGTTGCAAACACAAATGCATATGACGTGAGAAATAAAAACTTGATAAGGAGTAAAATTGGGGATCAAATATTTCAAAAACCAGATGCACCGATTTTAGACGTATTTTTTCAAACGCGAAAAAAGAACTGTGTTATCGCGTAAAAAATTAAGTAGAAATGTATTACAATAGCCAATTTAGTATCCTTCTTGTCTATACTACGATTTTCAAAAACGATGGATTATAATTAAATAAAATTAATAAGAAATATGTTTCAAAAATTGTTTGTAATATCACACCTACATAAAACATACTTTGAATTGATATGTTTTCTATTAAGTTTTATTTTAATGCGTTTTTTTTCAGAAAGAAAATGCCAGATTCTTTTTTTTGAAGATCGAATAAAAAAACTGGTTCAATTTTCCTTATCCTTATTTCCCATTTTCCTTAAGTCAAACTTGGACTATGGGAACGTGTTTATCATGTAAGAAAACTTTTTTAAATGTGTTATGCATCATCAAAGTTAAGATTTTCTGCTGCTAGTATATACTATACATCTATTTTTTATCATGGTGTCATTTGGATAGGGACAGTATATCTAATTTCGGTTTCTTATGATGAATACTCGATCGACGGCCTCAAGTTATGCGTAGGGTTATAAGCAATTACATATTAAACCATTGCGAACTTTTAAAGGAATATTTTTACATTTGTATCTCTCCAAAGAATACACGAGGTTAATAACATTTTAAGGCGATTATAACGATAATAGAAACATTTTATGACGATAATTGTCTATTCGTTAAATATATTGCGAAGTTTTATAAGGATTGTGTTCTCTCTCCAGAGGATACTCGAGATGAACAACTGTTAACGGCGATAATAACGATAATAGGAACATTTAACGACAATAATGGCCTATGCGTAGCGCAGCCAATTCTCACCACACACATCGGCTTTGCAGTCATGGAGAACAGTGTAAATAAATTTAACACCTATTCTAACCGTTAATTATAATTTGGGGCCTTCTGCTTGGTTATATAAGTCGCTTATGGAACCTAAGAGACTCGTACACTTATATTCGAATATTGTGTTTGTTCAAACTTACGCTGTTTTGAACTTTATATTTCAACTGATTCACATGGGTATGATCGATTCTGTTATTTTCTCTCATACTTTATCAAACCCTGGAAAGCACTGCAAAAGGTCAAATGTGACCGAAGATACCGTATAAGTGGCCATAACCTCTGCACTTTATTCACAAAACAAGTCAGAAACAACTCCGGGAGAGGAACGATATTCACCGTCAGAAACACCTTTATTTGATAAAAAAAGGCAAATAGCACATAATTATAAGACAGGAAAGTATATGTGTTTGTTTTAGTGTTCAAAATAAGATTACAATAGCAGCAAGCGGGTAAAGCCATCACATTCTTTTAAATAAATTTGTTCGCATCTGTGATACTACATATATGTGTAATACAAGTTTTTGAATACATAAAGTCTACATAGCGGTTATCATATGAACAATGTTAAATAGGCCTCAACATTTCGCAGTATTTTATTTCAGTACTTTATAAAAAGACATTGTAATTGGCAAACATCAAATGTGAATTATGCCTATGTTCTATAAAACAGTTAATATTTAGACCGGTAGGAATAATAGTTTTTAATTTATGTATCCAAAATGTTTATTTGCATAAACAGTCTAGATTAATTTCAACAACATGAAAAGGTACAAAAGAGAAATCAGATAAATTGCAATCATTGTGAGCAGATCCAAAATGTGTAGTAACATGTGAAATACGATATATGCAACAGTTTTTTATATCAAAATGACTATTCAATCTTCGGAATACATGTTGATTAGTTTGTCCGACATATTGTTTACAGCATTTTTTTTACATGTAAATAGAAATATAACATTACGTGGAGTACAATCATTATTATGTTAATCATAGGATAAACCAGTTACACTACTATTGAATTTTGAACATATGTTAATATTATTGCAATGTGTGCATCTTCGCCCAAAATTACTTTGACGTCACTTCCTATATTTGTGTGTTTTTTTTTGTTTACATTAATACAACTGATGAAGGCTACGGCCGAAACATGATTGGTATCATAAAAAATATTAATTAATAAACAAAAGTAACGTGTCTGTACGGATTATTTTATTGAATTACTACTTTCAGTACTTTTGAATGAAAATTTTCTTAGATGGGTGACTTAATTATATGCAACTGTATTATTTGTGGAAATCTAAATCTTATTTCGTTGTTTTTTTGGTCATATTTCACGTAGTAATCGTGCTATATATTATGCTTTAAGTTTATTTCAACCTTACTGAGATATTATGAACAATGCGCATCTATTCACTTACACATTTTTAATACTCTGTATTAACTATGCAAAGCGACTGATCCCAGTTTTAATCACCTGTGTATGTTAAGTGTCGGAATATTGGTATTGTTCTGTATTGTATAGACAATTTTCACTTGCCGTTCATGAAATACTTACAGCTGTTACCTAGAATTTCTCTTCGCATTATGGTTTTAGTGTTATATTATCCATATTCGTTTAGACTTAAAAATATTTTTTAAATGTTACATACTCTAACGGTGATTGTTTTGTTTGTGTGTGCATTTATTGCCATCATATAACAAGATTGTGTCCACATTTGTCGCTTCTCAACTAATCTTTGTTATTTTGCACGATGCAAATGTACTTATTTCAAGATAGAGGCTCAAACGCCCAGAATCGATGTTCCGAAAATTTAAAAGACGCACAATCTATACATTAAATTATTGAATATTGTATATTCGAGATTGATAAATTAATGAAATACGAGTTAGTTGAACAATTCGGAATACTTTGATACTTCCATGGTATACCTTAGTGTGGAAATGACGTGCGTGATTGTTCATAGGAAACAAGGTTGGGCGAAAGCATTGATGTCACAACTCTATGAATAGATTGCTGATTTCACCACAACCCAATTTATGACGTTTTTACGACAAAAGCAAGATTGCAAGAATTGAAAGATTTTGGTAAATATGATGAAATGCGTAATTATAAATCTAAATTCTATGATCTAAATTCTAACTGGGAACAACTTCAAGAAAAGAATAGACAGACATATAGGTCGACTTGGTTTTTTAACACTATTGCATTACAACAACACTTGCAAAATATATACATATGTCCCCTTATGTTCTTACTAAAGTACGGACCACATTTGTTTAACTAGTCTGATACCATGGTTTAAAATATCCATTATATGCATCTTGTGACGATTTAAAAACCCGAAAATTATAAAGCTTTGCAACTCAAAACGATTGAATAATTTGGAAAGTTGTGTTGCTGTGGTTATATTTTGTGAAAATACGAGGAATACTGATATATAGTAAATAATAGATTCCTCATTGTATGAGCACGGATGGCCGAGTTGTCTAAGTGGAAGACTTTTACTCCAGGACTCAAGGGGTCAGTGGTTCGAGCCCAGTTGAGGGTTACTTTTTTAAAAATTGTATTCTTGTTTTTTTCCTTGACGCTTTTTAGATCCAATATTCACATTTATCAATATATAGCATTTAATGCCAAACTTCAATACATGACAAAATCTGTGAAAAGGCACCTTTTAAAAGGAGTAAATGTGGGGATCTAATATAAAAAAACAACAGATGTATAGACTATACACTTATGTTTTCAGCCGAAAAAAACAACAACTGGCTGATCGCTTAATAACTGATGAAGAAACGTGTTACAATAATCAATTTTGGTATAATTCTTGTCTATACTACGATTTCAATTGAAATGTGGTATTTGAATTTTTTTATCACAATTAAATAAAACTGACTAGACATTTGTTAAACAAATTATTAGTAATATCCTGCCTACATTAAACATACTTTGTATTGATATGTTTTCACTGAAGTTTCATTTTAATGCTATTTTAGCAAGAAAGCGCCAAATTATTATTATTTTTGAAGAACGAATAATGAAACTGTTTCCAAGTTCCTTGTCGAGCCGGGACTAGAGAACTTGTTTATCATAATCCGGATTTTCGTAATTCCGTTATCAAAGAGTCGTCGTTTGTGCGGGACGGTATACCTCCTTCCAGTGTCAATATTAACAATGGGAAAATACTACTGCTGCATCTTTGAATGTCACATTTCTTTCAGCAGAGTCAGAAATATTCTGAAAAAAGTTAATTACCAGGGGACTAATATACAAAAAGACTTGGTAATTGAAAATATCCGGAAAAAATAGATTGAAACGTTTTATACACACGTTTGTTCGGAACACTTCCTAGATGATATCGTGCCAAACTCGATATGTCGTGTTAAAGAATCTTTACAAAAAAAAAAGAATTTACGCAATCGAAGAATTTTACAACAGCATGAAAAAAAGCAGCGTTTATATGTACAGCCCCTCCAGAACTTTAAACCATTGTCTGTCTTAGATCATGATGAATTATAACATGAATGAGGACAGACACATGTTATTTAAACAAAAAAAAACAACATATTGTTTAAAAGGAGGATATGCCAATCTGCAAGTAAACAATTATATTGATAGTAGTATATTCTTTCCGCCGAACTGTTTTCAACAGAATATCTACTTATCATATTTAACCTGCCTATGTTACATTCATTAAAAATTACAGTTTAAAGTAGCATAAAATATTTAAGTTCCAGGCAATCAAATAAAAAGTAAAATTGAAATTTGTCCTAAAGCTCTAAGTGAAATCAAATATATATTTTAGTGCGAAAAGGTTCGATGTGCATTGCTACTTAGAGCTCTTTTGCATTCAGGTGGTTGATGTTAGGAAAAAATTCTAAATGAAACTTAAAGCAAAAAATGAGGATTTATTTACAAAAGATATTATATTCGTATTTTGAAAATATCCAGAACAGATAATATTTTGTAACTGATGAAAACTAAGAAAAAATATTGATAAAATTATTCACTTAGACTTTTTTCGCACTGAATTTGGGTATCTTTTGAAATTGGCTAAATTATTTTTTTCAAGTAAACAATTATTTTGATAGTAGTTTATACTTTCCGCCGAACTTTTTTCAACATAATATCTACTTATCATATTTAACCTGTCTATGTTACATTCATTAAAAATTACAGTTAAAAGTAGCATATGATTTCCCCTTTAACAACACTGTTTTTGTCTTATCATACATTAAATAACATTATTAGAGCTCATGCCATAGGTGATTCAAATGAAATATTTTTCAGTTTTGAACAAACCTCCGTGTTTTGGGTGCTAATTAGAATGTAGGTTTATTGAAGATTGTAATAAATACAATTCATATATGATTTATTGAACGACATAGCAGTTGTTTACTTCTAAAAACACCTTTAACTAATTACCAAACAATAACTGGATTTTAGAAGGTTTTTGCCGACAATTCTAAAAATTGTGTGATAGAGAGATAATGCTCATTTTTTTGAATTTTCCCTTTTTACCATATTTATTTCTACCACATGTAAGATATTTCTTCTTTGTTTGTTTAGTAAATAGTATAAGAACATTTTCTAGACACCTATTACTTTTCTGTGCAGACATCATTTGAATCATATTGATGAATTAAACTGTTAATTATAAAAAGCTATGACTTCTTTTGATACAATGTTTACAATACAAACAAAATCAGAAAGATTTAAATTAACTGGGAAAATTTAATCAATCCTTCAATTTAAAAGACAATACAGTAACGATTATATATTTAAAAAAAAAACAAGTTACACTGTATATTTGATAAACAATAATTAAGGAAACATTCATTCTTAATATTAATAACAAAATTATCAAAGCAATTTAATTTCACATCATTAAATAATTAACAGTTAACTGCCTTCATATTATAATATCAAATGACTGGAAATGAAATCAGAATCTTAAAGCAAGCAGACGAATAAGGCACTTGCTAAATTGATCAACTCTATATTTTTGGGCACAAAATCTTTGAACTATGAAAATGAACACTGTACTATAACATATCACAACACATTCACATAGTATTCTCAAGAAAATATTAGAACCAGAAACATTTCAAAACAACATAATTTATGAATCGAAAAATCAAGAAATGTAAACTAAAGTGATATGAAAATTGCTGTAAAAACAAAGTTTCAAGAAACTGATTGTTAAGCTCGATTGGCCATTGTCAGCTTGGGTACTACTTACATGTACCCCGTGTACTCTTAAGCATGCTTACATGTACCCGGGTACGGTAAATATACTTAATCGTACCCGGTCGATATAAGAATGTACCCGAGTTGTATTCCCGCTAAATATCCGGTGTCGCTACCGATTACCGTAAAACGATATAGTTTATCTTAAACAAATTTCTCTTTAAACAAAACTTCATCAACATGCTTTTGAGTATGAGTTTCGATAATATAGGGGCAATTTTACGGTAAAATTGACACACATGTGAATATAAGATTTTTTAAAGCCGACAAAGACCGATTAAGCGTTAAATTTCCCGGATACGTTTTAGTATATTTACCGTACGCAGGGTACATGTTAGTATACTTAAAAGTAGCCGGGGTACATGCAAGTAGTGCCCGAGCCTACAATGACCAAATGTGAGCGAGACAGAAGAATATCAATCAATTTATAAACTAAACAAACATTAATACTGATTATGAATCAATGAAATACTTCACATCAATGGAATATTTGGTGGGTATCAATTGAACAATGCAACAGACACAGTTTTAATAGCAGAACGCTATTTTCAGAGTTTATAAACTTTTACTAATGAAAAGTTAAGAGTCGGGAAATTATATGATCAGGCAGAATTTAAATATTAATTTCAACAAACTATAATTCTAAGTATATTAATCAATTTATATATAGTTCCGTGTATACGTATATTTGAATTGAAATGAGCAGTAAATATTACGATTTCAGCGAGTTGAGGCGCAGATCGTGTTTTCGTCTAGTTTGTTTACCCGATAGTCGATACCGTACCGAACGAACGACAACTCTTGTTAGCTCTTAATTACGAAAAGACCCAAATATCATATAATAAAATAACACTTCACAGTGTGTTAAACATCATCAACGTTAAGATTGTCTGCTGCTAGTATATGTATCTGTTTTTGTCATGGTCTAACTTGGATAGGGATAGTATATCGAATTGCGTTTTCTTATGATGAAAACTCGATCAAAGGCCTCAAGTTATAAGTATACGCCTTTACAAATTAACAAATGCGCAGTTTTAAAGGATTGTGTTCTCTCTCCAAAGAATACTCTAGGTAAACAACAGTTTAAGGCGATAATAACGATAATAGAAAAATTTACGACGATAATGGTCTCTGCGTTTAAAACATGGCTCAGTTTTATAGGATTGTGTTATCTCTCCAAAGAATACATGTAATCGAGATGAACAACAGTTTAACGCGATAATAGAAATAATAGGAACATTTATCGACGATAATTGAAGCGCAGCCAATCTTCACCACACACGTCCACTTTGAAGACATGGAGAACTGTGTAAATAAAATTAACATCTCATCTAACCCGATACCAGTTGGAGACATTGTAAACGCACATGTGTTAATTATGCTTCGAGGCCTTCTGCTTTTTTTACATAAGTCGCTTAATGGAACCTTACAAACTTATTCCATCATAATATCAATATGTTTTTTGTTCATCCTCACGCTGTTTTCAAATTTATATTTGAATATACATGGATAAGACCTATTCTGTCATCTTCTCTCATACTTTCACCATATCCTCAAAAGCACTGCCTAAGGTCAAATGTGACCAAAGATACCGTATAAGTGACCATAACCCCTGCACTAAATGCGCAAAACAAGTCAGAAACAAATCCGGGAGAGAAACGATAATAACCGTCAGGAATACCTTTATTAGAAATAACAGGCAAATAGCACATATAAGTCGGGCACATATATTAGCCAACACAACACCGACGTAATAGTCAAGAATGCGACGTCCATTATAAAGAAGTGAAAGCCGAGACAGGTTCTTTTCGCCCCTTTTATACCCTTTATTACTTGTATTATTACTTGTATTGTTTTGTTAAATGTCAGCAAGAAAGTTACTTGTTTTTATTTTGTATTACTATTCGCTTTATGTCTCGACTTTATTCGCGGCGATATTTCTTAACGGTATTTCAGCTCCGTTAAGAAAATTTGCGTGAAGTAAACTCGAGATATAAAACAAATTTTAATACGAATAAACGTTTATCACATTTTTACTGTTTACTGATATGGCTTGAAAGTAAGCGGCGTTTAAAAATATTTAAAAATCAACAACTTAGTAATCAAGAATATGAAACGGCGAAAATACCTTTCTCGGCATGGACGTCGCCATTTTAACTTGCATGTAATCACCCCTTCTGAAAAACGGAACACGTTAATCCATTTATGCCTAGCGAAAAAAGGCCTTGGCAAACAGAGTAGACCCAGATGAGACGCCGCATAATGCGTCGTCTCATCAGGGTCTACGCTGTTCGCTAAAAGGAATTTCTGTAAGAAATAGTAAAAAAAATAGAAATAAATACACTAGACATCCTCATTTTATTAATAAATTGATCCAATTTAGATGGATGGGAGAGTCCACTAGGCTTAAATGGGTTAATAATAAGGGTTGTGATCAATGATTCGGAGCGGTAAATCTAAAGCATATTTTAACTGGTTGATTAGAATACACGAGTTAATTTGGCTTATTGTGATTTAACAATGCTGACGCATAAATGAAACTTAATGAAATAAGCTTCTTTCGTATATGTGTTTGTTTTACTGTTCAAACTGAGATAAAAATTGCTGCCAGCGGGTATAACAATCACATTCTTGTAAATTTGTTCAAATTAGCGATAGTACAAATATGTGAGATACAAGTTATGGAATATATTAAGTATACACAGCGGTTATCATATGAATAAAGTCAAACCGGCCTCAAATTTGCGAAGTATTTTCTTTTAGTGCTTTTCAATTCTAATTTTCTTAGATCACTTCTTAGGTGACTTTATTATATGCAACTGTATTATTTTGTAAATGTAAAACTTATTTTGTTGTTTTTTGGTCGTCATTCCCGCAGTTATCGGGCTATATATTATGCTTTAAGTTTATTTCCACCTTACTGAGACATTATGAACAATTAGTGTCTATTCACCTACACATTTTAATGCTCTGTATTAACTGTTCAGAGGGACTGGTCCTAGTTTTAATCATCTGTGTATGTTAAGTGTCGGATTGTAGGTATTGTTCAGTATTGCTTTGAAAATGTTCTCTTGCCATTTATAAAATACTTTCAGCTGTTTCTAAGAATTAATCTTCTCATATTGGTTTTGCTGTTATATTATCCATATTGGTTAAAACTTAAAACTAGTCTTCTAGTATAAAGTACTCTAACGGTGATTGTTTTTTGTTTTTTTGCATTTAAAGCCTTCAAATAACATGATTGTGTCAACATTTGTCGCTTCTAAACTAATCTTTGTTATTTTCGCGATTCAAATATTCTTCTTTCAAGATAGAGGCTAACACGCCCAGAATCGATTTTCTGTAAATTGATTATCGTATATTCGAGATTGATATATGAATAAAATATGAATTAAGTGAACAACTTGGAATACATATATACTATACCTTAGTGAAATGACGCGATCCTTCAATGGAAACGAGGTAAGGCGAAAGCAGTGATGCAACACCTCTATGAATAGATCGCTAATTTCACAAAACCCAATTTAAGACATGTTTACGACATATGATATATTGGCTAAATTGAATATTTTTGGTAAATATGGTAAAAAGCGCAATTATATATCTAAATTCTAAGATCTAGATTCTAAAGTGAAACATATTTAAAAAAAAAATCATAGACAGACATAAAGGTCGACTTGGATTTGTAACACTTTTGAATTACATCAATACCTGCAAGATATATAAATATATCCCTTTATGTTTTTTTCGTAAGTATGAAACGCGGTTGTTGAACTAGTCTGAAACAAATTTGGTTACATCATGACTGCAAACTGTTGGATGCTTATAGATCAAACAACGCACATCAATTCATCGTTTAAGATCAATCCATAAACGTTCGACCGGTAATACATATTAATTTTACAAAAACTTTAGGTAAAAGGCTGTGAATGACAAGATTTCTCATGAATATATATAATAATGATGTCTTTTTGTATGTTGTATAAACGCATTACGAATTGCATTGTGTCATCCGGTAGTATGCACGCTTATCCAATATAAAAGCTGTATTTCTCATATGTGTTGTTTTCATTTGAGAGAAGACGTTCGGGTTAGAGGGAACGAATGGGAAATATATATCTAAAGCAACACATATATTTCGTTAGTTTGGAGAAACGCGTTTTCCAAAATTGACACTTTCTTTATTAACATGTCCGTTTCATCACAAACAAAAATAATACAAATATTCTAAAAAATAGGCAAACAGATACAACTTAATTTTCTACAGGCTTAATGAAGAATGAATAGACGTGAAAATAAAGCACTGCTATGTCTGCAGAAAAAGTTTAGCTTTTGAAACTTTTTTTCGAATTCTTTGACTTGTTGCTTTGCTACCATCAAAGAATCCTTGATACTTTTGAGTTTTCTGTATGTACGTTTATCGTTTGTACATGTCAAAGATATAGTTTATTATTATTTGTCAGGTAGAATTATAAAACTGGTTTGTAAAACGTTTGGGCAAAACATAGGCTTAGTTTTGAGCTCCTTTAAAAGGTTTAAACTACACGGTAAACAACATGTTTTAAACACGCCGAACCCAAAATTTAACAAAAATGCATCACTGTACAAAATAGAACAAGTACAAACATTGACCTCATAGCATTGCAGTATAGTTGTACCGGCAATAACTCTTTTATTTATGTTAGTCTGTTTAAAAAGAAAGTGGAGTCTTAAGACAACATCCTAAAACGACGAAACAGATAGCAGTGTTTTTTCTACAAATATAACCACGTAATTTTATTAAAGCTTACGTCTAATGATTTAGGCCAAGTTCAGTTACACAAGTTCAATCAACGGGTAATAACGCTATTTCTCTTCATTTCCAGTGACAAACCATGAACAACAAACGTGACGTCAAACGATTCAATTGGGAACTATTTGGAAATTTGAGCTTAATAAGACTGCATTAAAAAAAAGGGTTCATGTTTATGCAGTTTCACAACTATAAACCAAGTAATTATATGAAGCTCACGTCTAATAATTTTTGCCAGTTAATACCAATTGTAAATCAACCAAAACCACTAATTTGAACGTTGTTTATGATGCCCTTGACACAACGAATTCCGTCCGTCTGTCTGCACGTGCGTCTGTCTGTGGAAAAAAATGCGCTGAAAATGGCAGTTAGTTTGTTTGCATATTACATTATAGAATTGTTATAAAAGATCACGGGTCGCCACATGAACGGAAATGCAAAACAACTAACACAATTTGCAAACATATTATAAACATGTGTAAACTGTGTTATACAGAAGGATCAAACATATACAACATAAAGCCGTAGTGAATCTTTGTGAATGGAGTCGCGTTAACCATAACTTTACTTGTATGACTATATGAATAACATAACAGTAATAACAATGAAATAACAATGAAAGTTAATTACGATATAAATATTATAATCACAATAATGTAATAATATCACATACAAAATAACTAATGCCCGGCGACATGGAATTTCTGGCCTTCGGCCAATAACTTGTATTATTCTGTCATCTATTTAAAACAATTTCATTTTTTAAGCATTAAACTCATCTGTACATTTAATTCGCAGGATTCATTAAGTAGATTTATTTATATATATATTTAAATGTTGGTACTGTAAATTCATTTTGTGGAAATAACGCTGTCACGAACGTTAAAATTTACGAACAACGACGTCAGTTTGTAAAACTAAACAGTCAGAAATGACGTTGAAATTCATTTATGTTTGCAAAAGCAACTTTCACTAATTGAACACGCGATACAAATATGTTTGTTCATATCCACTTTATTCCAGCACAAAAAGCGTGAATAAAAGCCAAGTTCAACCCGTCTAATATTTACCAAAGACGGTATAAAACATAATAAACACTCGCAAATTAATTTAGGATGAACTCAGTTTATTCAGTTTTAATTGAACACTGACGTTCCCGGACACGTGCCATTCTGAAATTTCGAACGGATGTATGATTGTATGTGTTTGTACAAAAGGCGCTGTCACGCTTGTGTCATCATCAACATTGATCGAAGCTCCTCTCTTTACAGTGTTTTCCAAACATTTCTGACAAACTTCATTCTGTCACGTTACTTCATGATCGGAGAAGAAAATCGACAAGCTACTTCTTAATGCCTTTGAAAGGAAAGAAGAACTGCTGCAGAAACGACTTTCCAGTCATAAATTTAATTTGATCATTTCATATCACGTGATTTGTATTGATTTGGATAAATATATTTGTGACTAGGTGTTTACATTAGGAAGGAATTGTAACCGAATATAAAAATCGGACATTACAAGTTTGTTTTACATATTCGTCTGTTTCACTGTTTTATTTCCACCTTGGGGTTCGTCCGTACGTCTGAAATGCGATGGAGACATTGTTGACTGCAAAATCTAATAATGTTTTGTTTTGAATATTAAGGTTATACAATCGACGGATGTATATATATACTGCAAAATCTAATAATGTTTTGTTCTGAATATTAAGGTTATACAATCGACGGATGTATATTTTATGTCCTTGGGCTTACAACTTTGAGAATGGTGGCAAATGTCATTGATCTTGACACGAAGGTACACCACAGTACATGAAAGTACACGGATTTACCCGAAAGCATATGAAAGTACTTAACGGCAATTTCTATTTAAAGTTCACAAATTACAAGTGACGACCCAGACTAACCCTGTGCAGATTCTGGGTATTGAAATATGTATGCAATTTTACTATACTGCCGATAAATGATCAGCCATTGCTGGCAAAAACAAAAGGCCGTCTCTCATATATCTAAAGGCATTTCGGAATATAATAAGTGAATGTTTCTTATCTAAAAGTACCACTGTAACTAATTAGGGTGTCCAAAACATAATCCGAAGTACTGTTGTGAAAAATATTATTAAAATATGAAAACGACATTGCGGAAACAATTTACAATAAAATGTCTGCACATTACCTGTCAACTAATCGTTTTTACATTTTGAAAGCATTATTCTTATATCCAATGACTAAAAACGTAAACTTAAACAGACGTCAGTACTTTAGAAGCCCATTGATTATGTAAACAAGATCAGAAAGGATTGAGAAGCGAAGTATGTAATTTTCGTCATCTTTTATGCAACGAATTAACAATGTACGATGGTCTGCAGTCCGTGCTTTCTTATTCGTCCTGCGCATTACGCATCACACTGAATAGTAAACTACATATAAGTGGCTTTCGCATATAGACCATGTCTTCTGAGATAAATAGGGAACGCTCTTGCAGACATGGAGCGAAACAATGTCAAGTTTAATTTCTTGGACGCGTGACCGACGTCACATTCCTTCTACAAGACGGGAAATAAATTGGTATTGTAATGAAATTGGAAAAACGGTTTAGCAAGATAATGCGATTGCAAAAACCTTAACGACCATCTGAAGGAATACTTTAACTTGAATATAATAATAAGCTCACACGAAAAATGTTTCCTATGTAAAAATTGAAAAACGTTTTCAGAAGACCAAATTAGAAAATGGAAAGTTATCAAATTACTCGAACGTCACGCGGTAAACAGCATATTTGTGGACGGTTTTCCTTCGATAATTTTTTTATCCAAACGTCGACGATCTTGAAACAAGAAACCGTTGAAAGCCGAAGAGGAGTATTTATTTAAAAGAAATATAAAGTTAAAGTGGCTTATCAGTCAAAAATGACTTCCAAGTAGTTCAAACCAACAATGATTTTTCTTAACCTTTCAAAAGTGTCGACCCAAGTTTAAATTCTTGTTTTTATTTGTTCGCTCGCGAAAAACTAAGGTTTATAGTTGGGTTCTGAAAATTGCCAAATCTACTACCGTGAAACACTTTGTTTTAAGGATTAGGGTTTATACCAACAGGATAATGTTATCCATTCCTATACACAATGAAAGAAATCTACGACTTGTTTAATTTTACCTAGCCAACGTAGAGGCGTATCTAGACCCGATGAGACTATGTCACCACACAAACGAGTCTACTGATGTGGGGTTACATAGGACAGCGTACACTTTTGGTACACCAGGTCTTCTAGCCGATGTCATCGATCTACCTGAATCATTTGATACTAAGCGTTGTAAGGGCCCTCCTACATCTAGAACCTTACAATAAGAGGATCAGGGGCTCGTCGCTGGGGTTGTTACATGAAATTATCTGAGTGTGAACACTGTGCTGATAAGTATATATCGATTCATTTCTAACGGTGGTTTGGTTAGTTGTATAATTTTTACTGTATTGTATGAATAATCGTCGAGTCAATTTTTCTATATTTAAAGTATTACTTTGATACAATACTTTTCAAAATCTTCCTTATGACATTCAGGTCGCATACAATCTGACCTTCGTCCATAAATTTAGGCAAAATCAAATATACACATCGATCACTTCATATAATAGACCGTTACACAATAACGCTATGCAGTGTTAACAGTTAGAAAAACCCATTTAACGAAGTTATTTGTAGTCACTGGTATTATTCGTTACCCCTCGAAATCCAACCTGTCATTGATTGTTAACAATTTACTCGATGAACTCGTGCATTTGATCAATTAAATGGTTTATATATATTGAAAGAACGGTTTGTCGAGGCATTTTATTTCTATCACACCAATTTCATTGCATTGCAAAATGAAGAGTGCGATGATAATCCTTTCGGGATAGCGTGTTTTAAATCGTATGCGGTCGTGCGTTACTTTGATTCGGAATATTGTACAAGTTTGCATAGTAAACCTGTAAAAATTACATATATTGCGAATAGAAAGCTGTCGTGCGTGCGTTACTTTGATTCAGAATATTGTAAAGTTTACAGCGTAAACCTGTAAAATTTACATATATTGCGAATTGAAAATTGTATCGAGTTACTCGAAATCAGCATTCAAAGTGCGTTAAAATTATGATTGAGTTTTTATTGACTAATGCTGTGATTTATAAATATTGCTGCAACTCAGCAGTTAATGTGTCAACTGTGTACATATTTGCACTGTTCAATGACTATAAATCCTTTATTGAAATATACCGACTTATTTTTTTTATTAAATTTATTTTTATACTCCATTTTCGATAGTTAGAGTATGTACTATTCATGCTAGAAGAATTTGTTAAAAATAGCGCAACCAAAAACAGAAACAAGAAAATTCTATATATGTCTTGACATGGAAGCTTCCTAAATTCAAAATTATCATTTACATCATTAATGAACAATATAAATAGCAGAGGAGAAAGAAGCGTCCCTTGATTGACCCCTAATGAAATATCAAAGAATTGTGAGAAGTAATTTGTATCAGTATCTTCAACAAACGATATGACGTTTTGATGGACTTTCTGAATCATATTAAGCGTCATTGATCTTTCACCCGACTGCAATTATTGTACCTTAAATGCGTAATTTAAGACTAAGTCGAATTATTTTTGTAAATCAATAAATGTAGAGTGTAATACCATTTGCTAAAACGTTTGAAATTATAGAGGGTATGATAAAAATGCAATCAACCATACTACTATTAACTCTGAATCGAACTTGAGCTTCGTTAAATATATTTTCACGTATATACCACTTATTAATGCGTTTACGTAGTATTAGAGAAACTATTTTATATCTTATATTTTATATACTGACGAGCATGTGATGTTGTATCACGACTATTATGTTGACGAGTAGGAAGATTTAACTCTTCAATTCATTGGGTGTTTTATTTGTTTGTCTTAAATGAATGTAATATATCGTGTATGTTCACATAAATTAATCGTATTTTTTAACCCCTGATATGGTTAATTTTTTTATATATATGATAATCGACATTAAATAGCAGATTAAGATTAATTCGTAAACACTTTTATAACGTAAATGATCACGTAGATAACGGATACATTTACATGTATACCAATTATAATACTAGCAAAACGTGTGGTCAAGGTGACCGTTACGTTTTAAAGTGTTTTGCCTACAAAGATAAACGCTTAGAGATCGATTTCGATTTGTTCCTTTCATTGACACTCAATGCCAGATCTTGGACTGCTTATTTGTACTTATTATTTAACAATGATGAGCTAATTCATATACCAGACAGCAAACCATAGCATGTGAGTTACATAGAATATGTTGTTAAAATGAAATTATTTCCAAAAAGCAGTACATCAACTGTAAAATATAATGATCATTACAATTGATAAATCTTTTACGATATATTTTAAGATCATTAAAACATTAAGTTTTGTGATGTTAATATGTACAAATTGCTGTGAAATCGTTGCATTCAAAATCATGTACATCTGTGAATACAATTTTAAAAAGCATATCCAAATAATTCTCATTGAAACAAAAAAAAAAGCTAGTTTCGAAAAAATATTGATTTTGGTGGTTTCTTGTTGTTAATTGTATATGTGTGAAATTAAAGAACTCTAAACTTAATTGTATAGTTTTTGAAAAACTATCATGGGAATGTAAGCATGATAGTATGTCATTTTTCATGCTAAAACTATGCGGTATTGGTTAAGATTTTATCTTTTCAATAAATGAATTGTGTATTTCTAACGGTAGCTTTGTCGTATCCAATATTGTACTCAACATTGTCTTCCCTTTTTCAGTTACGCTGTTGTTTGACCTTCGAGTCTATAGTAATGCCAAAGCAAGTACCTTTCATAGTCTAGCGCAAGCTGTGATTTTATTAGCTCATCTATTTTTTGAAAAAAAAAGAGCTATTGTCATCACCTTGGCGTCGGCGTCGGCGTCCGGTTAAGTTTTGCGTTTAGGTACACTTTTCTCATAAAGTATCAATGCTATTGCATTCAAACTTGGTACACTTACTAACTATCATAAAGGGACTGGGCAGGCAAAGTTAAATAATTCTGGCTTGCATTTTGAAAGAATTTATGTGCCCTTTTATACTTAGAAAATTGAAAATTTTGGATAAGTTTTGTGTTTAGGTCCATTTTATTTCCTAAGTATCAACGCTTTTGCTTTCATACTTGCAACACTTACTAACTATCATAAGGGGACTGTGCAGACGAAGTTATGTAACTCGGACTGGCATTTTGACAGAATTATGAGCCCTTTTTATACTTAGAAAATTGAAAATTTGGTTAAGTTTTGTGTTTAGGTCCACTTTTGTCCTTAAGTATCAAAGCCATTGCTTCCATACTTGCAACACTTACTAACTATCGTAAGGGGACTGTGCAGGCAAAGTTATGTAACTCTGACTGGCATTTTGACGGAATTATGTGCCCTTTTTATAATAAGAAAATTGAAAATTTGGTTAAGTTTTGTGTTTAGGTCCACTTTTTTCCTAAAGTATCAAAGCCATTGCCTTATACTTGCAATACTTACTAAGTAACGTAAGGGGACTGAGCAAGCAAAGTTATGTAACTCTGACTGGCATTTTGACAGAATTATGTGCCCTTTTCATACTTAGACAATTGAAAATTTGGTTAAGTTTTGTGTTTAGGTCCACTTTTTTCCTAAAGTATCTAAGCCATTCCTTTCATACTTGCAACACTTACTAACTATCGTAAGGGGACTGTGCAGGCAAAGTTATGTAACTCTGACTGGCATTTTGACGGAATTATGGGCCCTTTATACTTGAAAATTTGGTTAAGTTTTTTGTTTTGGTCCACTTTACCCCTAAAGTATCATTGATATTGCTTTCATACTTGGAACACTCGCAAACTATCATAATGGGACAGTAAAGGACAAGTTGCATAACTCTGGTTGTCATTTTTACGGAATTATGGCCCTTTTTGGACTCAGTAACTTTGAATATATAGTTACGTTTTGTGTTCAGATCCACTTTACTTCTAAAGTATCAAGGCTTTTGCTTTTAAACTTTAAATACTTTCATGCTATTATGAGGGTACTGTTGAATTTTACCTTGACCTTTGAATGACCTTGACACTTAAGGTCAAATTATTAAATTTTGCTTAAATTGCCAAAACTTCTTATGTTTAGATTCGATTGATACTTTGACAAAACAACTCTTTACTGACATACCACAATTGACTCCGTCCAAACCATCCCCCACGCCCCCCCCCCTGCAATCCCCCCGAGTCCCCACATTATTTTTTTAAATTAAAGATTATCAAATAAATGACCACCACACCCTCACACTATACCCCCACCCCCACCCAAAATTTTTTTTATGCCCCCCGGTAGGGTGGCATATAGCAGTTGAACTGTCCGTCAGTGTCAGTCAGTCTGTCTGTCCGTCCGAAAAAAAACTTGTACATTTGCCATAACTTTTTCAATATTGAAGATAGCAACTTGATATTTGGCATGCATGTGTATCTCATGGAGCTGAACATTTTGAGTGGTGAAAGGTAAAGGTGAAGGTCATTCTACAAGGTCAAATGTCAAATATATGGCGTCTGTCCGTCCGAAAACAATAACATTGGCCATAACTCATTTAATATTGAAGATATCAACTTTATATTTGGCATGCATGGGTATCTCATGAAGCTGCACATTTTGAATGGTGACAGTTCAAGGTCAAGGTCATCCTTCAAGGTCATCCTTAATGGTCAAAAAAAAAATTCAAAGCGGCGTTCTCATGAAGCTGCACATTTTGAGTGGTGGAAGTTCAAGGTCATCCTTCAAGGTCAAGGTCATCCTTCAAGGTCAATGGTAAAAACACAAATAAAAAATTTCAAAGCGGCATTATCATGAAGCTGCACATTTTGAGTGGTGGAAGTTCAAGGTCAAGGTCATTCTTCAAGGTTAAGGTCATCCTCCAAGGTAAAAGGTAAAAAACAATAATTCAAAGCGGCGTTATGATGAAGCTGCACATTTTGAGTGGTGAAGGTTCAAGGTCAAGGTCATCATTCAAGGTCAAGGTCATCCTTCAAGGTCAAAGGTCAAACAAAATATGAAAAAATTCAAAGCGGCGTTATCATGAAGCTGCACATTTTGAGTGGTGGAAGTTCAAGGTCAAGGTAATCCTTCAAGGTAAAAAAAGATAAATAATAATTTCAAAGCGGCGTTCTCATGAAGCTGCACATTTTGAGTGGTGGAAGTTCAAGGTCAAGGTCAAGGTCATCCTTCAAGGTCAAGGTCATCCTTCAAGGTCAAAGGTCATTTTTTAAAATAATAATTCAAAGCTACGTTCTCATAAAGCTGCACATTTTGAGTGGTGGAAGTTTAAGGTCAAGGTCACTCTCAAATTCAAGGTCATCCTTCAATGTCAAAGGTAAAAAATAAATGATTTCAAAGCGGCGTTATTATGAAGCTGCACATTTTTAGTGGTGGAAGTTCAAGGTCAAGGTCATCCTTCAAGGTCAAGGTCATCCTTCAAGGTCAAAGGTCAAAAAAAATTTTTTTCAAAGCGGCCTTCTCATAAAGCTGCACATTTTGATTGGTGGAAGTTGAAGGTCAAGGTCATCCTTCAAGGTCAAAGGTAAAAAAAAAACAATAAAAATGTTCAAAGCGGCGCAATATGGGGCATTGTGTTTCTGACAAACACATCTCTTGTTTTTGTTCAAAAATGTTTAAAATCACAAATATTTATTTATTTATATTTTTATATATTTTTATATATTTATTTTTATTATTTTATTTTTGAAATACCGTCCAACCATCCACCCGAGAACCCCCCCCCCAAAAAAAAAAATAATAATTTTTTTTGCATTTTTTTTGCATTTTTGGAAGATAATGTAATAAATGACCACACCCCCACACTATACACCCCTCTCCACTCCACCCCTCCCTCCCATGTGATTGAAATTGAAATAGGTCCTACAATTTTAAAAAGAAAAACAGTTGAGCGGTCTGCACCCGCAAGGCGGTGCTCTTGTTTATCAAATGTACTCTAGTAAAAAAAGTGTTAACTTACAGTGTTAATGAAATGTCGAAATGACGTCTCATTAACATAATATATACAAGTATTAACATTTTTATATCAAATGTACAGTTACCGTATATACTCTCACTAATATATTGTATGAATAATATCTATAAATTGCTAGGCATATTTCTTAAAGTGCACCGTTAGGATATTGAAATAACAAAGTGGTCTGTGTTTGTTCTAGAAATTACTTACGTCATTGCCCCAGGACAACATAATTGCAACTTTCTTAGAAACGATGAAATAAATGGAACATGAGTATAAGATAAATCCGTTCATAGCATCATATAACACATATTCCAGATCATCGTCGAAATTATTAAAGAATTTAAGCATAAGGATGAGACAATAAAAAATGACATATTTAACAATATCCTTATAAGTGAAAGTCGAGTGGGGTTATTTGGTACATAAACATACTTTCTTCAACACACTTCACGATTTATTTAGAAATTTGCATCAAAAGTAAAGTTGTTTCTACAAAATGTATGGAATATATACATACACATATACATATTTAAGTTTAAATGCTCTGTATGATACATTGAGAAATTGGAATCTTAAAAAGTTCTTAGAGACTGTATTTGTTAAAGTTTCCCTCATAAATGTCTTAAGTATGTGTGCGTGTTTTTTTCAACATATATACAAATAACTAATTTCAACTACCGATGTGTGAAGGAAATTCAAAATACGAAAAATCTTAACAAGTAATTTTAATAATAACCAAATCTTTTTAAATTACAACGATCCGCCGATCCATCTCATACTAAAGCCAAATCTGTTCTTCCTTTCCAGTTTTATTGGCAGAAATGTTTAATACATGTTTTAAACATAATTGTCGTGCTTCTCCCGTCAAAGATGGTGACATGTAACAGTCGCTTTACCGAGTATGCGTCTTTGTGTCTTTCGGTCTGTTTGAAAGTTCCCCTCTAAGCCATAACTGTGTCATATATTTGAGAGAGTTTTAAAATAGATTGTCTTATATCAACAAACAAAGTGTCGTGTCGAACGCCCGTCAAGTAACCTTTAGTAAATGCCACACTAAGAGTTCAGAAATCAGATTAAAAATTTATGTGTATGCTTTTGCATATAAAAACATATTTTTAATAGCTTGATACAACTGTTATCCATCCTAAAAATTACACAAAAGGTGATTGAAACAATTCCTTCGGGTATCATGTGGATGACTTGGGACCTTTGAGTTTCTTGTGTATTTATGTTACAACTTGCCCAATACTATAACATGCAGCATAAGGGGAATTCCTCACTTCATTGACAATCTTTAGTTTCTATTAACATGTGTATGTTTGTACTGTCCATAGAAGCTGGTGACAATCGTTAATAGAGATCTGGCTCTGAACGTTCTTATTTTGTTATTTACAGTTACATGCTATGAATACTTTAAGAACATTTTCTTTTCATCAATTGTTTGCAAAATAATCATAACTAATATATTAAGGAGATTTGTAAGCTTAGGCTAGGATCGTATTATCATGACTGATTACTCGAATAAATAAAAAAAACGTTTCGTATGAAGTTATTCTTTTTATGATTTTAACCTTTTAATAAGCTATTGTTCTTTTTATTTCATGCATTTGCAGTCTAAATCAAAACAAGGTTATAATATAGACCTTCGGATTATTATCCATAAAATGTTTTCCTCATTAAGTCACAAGAACATAAGGCCCTGTTGAAGGGTGAACGTTTAATGACCGCTTTATAGCTCATGTTCTCTTACCTGAAACTTATCTAAGATGTTATAACGAAAGGATTCATAGTCGAAATAGATGCTTTGCGTTTCTTCACTGCAACAGTTTAATTACCTCCCTTGGCTTTAAATTTACCACTTTAACAATATGAAATTGTAACTTGTAATTCATAAAGTAAGTTAATTGTATGGCTAAAAATAATGTATTAAGCATTTAAAGAGTATTTGGTATTTAAGGAATGTTTTTAGTAAAATCCTGCGTATATATTCGGCTTGTTTCCGTGTTAGTGAAGGAGAAATGCTGATCGGGAATCTCCGTAGAGTGCGGAGGGAATTCGGAAACGTCGGTAGTTTCCGGATCGTGCCTCTCCGTTGGCTAGGTGGCGCTCTGTTCGCCAGTATATAAAAGGCTTGCAAATAGACAAGTTAGGGGGAGTCCTCCGGTGTATGCGAGCGGATCAACATCTGAAGAAAAGGGACGTTACTCTAAAAGAACAGTATTCTGGAGCAGTTGGGTATTTACGTTGGCTTCAAGCTTTAAACGGTGCTGCCCGGGCTGCAGAGTTCCTGTTTCTTGGAGAGGGTCTTCAGAGGGTTGGAATCTACGGACGTCGTACAAGGCAGTGACGGAAGCTTCACCTAAGGTCTTGGGGTGACGTGAGCCAGTGTCTTCGCGGAAGCCAGTAGCCTCACGGAGGCGGTGACATGTAGCTTCACGGAAGCCGGAGGATTCGTGGAAGGAACATCGGCATTGTGAGGCCGCGCACATAGCGCTCGGTGGCGGCCTCATGAAATCGGTCGAAGGCATCGATTCCCCTCTTTTGGTCGCATTGTATATATTTAAGGCGACTCAATTACTCTTCATTTTCCAATCATAAGGCAGGTAGCCTGAGAAAAATTAGTTTTTATTAATTGTTATTTGTAATCGGCCTTCCGAGGGTTTCGGAAGGCACATCGTCATTGTGAGGCCGCGCACATAGCGCTCGGTGGCGGCCTCAGGAAGTCGGCCGGCTCGCGCTACATATTTGGTGGCAGCGGTGGGATAGGGTACAGAAACCTATCGACAGTTCTAACCTGTCAAGCCCAGGCCTCAAAATGGCTCAAGGTGGTGACGCAAGTCTTCTTGAAGCGATGGAGCGGTTGAAGCGGGAAAATGAAGCCCTCGTTGCAAAGTGTGAAACGTTGACTTTGGAGAAGGAACTTGATATATTAGAGCGTGACAAAATCCGGACGCGCTTCTCTACTCCTGGTCTAGAATCAGAGACACCTAAGCCTCAATCAAAGTTATTTATTCCCGGAGAAAATGTAACAACAAGAAAGAAGACTTCATTGAAGCCTTCAGCTTCCGTGAAGGCAGCTACGTATGATGGTCAATCATCGTGGCGAGATTATAGGGCGCACTTCGAGACGTGCGCTGAGATTAACCAATGGGACTACAACGACAGGGGATTGTATTTGGCAGTGTCGTTGCGAGGCCAAGCGCAAGGGGTATTGGGAAACCTTGCACACAATTCCAGAGATTATGATTCACTGTTGCAAGCTCTAGAAGAACGTTTTGCGCCTCCTAACCAGACGGAACTGTACAGAGTGCAGTTACGCGATCATAGGCAAAAAGCATCGGAGACCTTGGGAGAGCTGGGGCAAGACATTCGAAGATTAAACAACCTGGCATACCCCTCTGCACCGGCAGACCTGAAAGAAACATTGGCCAAAGAACAGTTCCTTGATGCTCTTCATAGTGCGGACATGAGACTACGCATCAAACAGGCCCGACCAGTAAGCCTCAATGATGCCATCAGGCACGCTGTGGAGCTCGAAGCCTTTAATCGGGCAGAAAGAGCAAAGTCCGACGGCCATGTGTCTGCGGTAGGTACAGATGGCAATAAGCCAATGAAGCAACTCGATGAGCTTCAAAAGATGGTTGACATGCTCAGCAAACAACTAAATCAGTTCATGGGCACCGCAAAAACTTCAAACCCAGATATGGTTCAAGACCAAGCGTCATGGAACGACGGTGTTATACCTGCGGCTCAAAGTTTCACGTGAGGAGGCAGTGTCCTAATAATCGACATGGGCCTCGCGACAAAGAAAGGACGACTTCAGAAAAGCCAAGTGTCTTTGACGCAAATGCCTCTTTGCGGGAAAGGTCGTCATTGAAGCCTTTAAAGGTTGCTGGTGCAACAGTGTTTGATAGTCATGATTCTCCATCGGCCCATGCAGAATGTTGCTGTTTCTCGTCAAAACAGATTAAGAAGCTTGGTATGATAATGGAGGCTGTGTGTTTTTGGTTCAGTACGAACCATGTTAAGTAGTGAGTAGATTTTTTTTTATGCACTGATGTTGATACATTTATTATCTCAAGAAGAGATTCGCTATTGCATTGTGTACGATAGCTCTTGTTGAAGTTTGCTTGTGTACAGTATTTGGATTAGTTGTAGTGTTTGATTGTTTTAGTTTTGTTTATTGGAATCATGAGGGGACTCATGTCAAATCGGAGGCGTGGGTAATATAACGAAAGGATTCATAGTCGAAATAGATGCTTTGCGTTTCTTCACTGCAACAGTTTAATTACCTCCCTTGGCTTTAAATTTACCACTTTAACAATATGAAATTGTAACTTGTAATTCATAAAGTAAGTTAATTGTATGGCTAAAAATAATGTATTAAGCATTTAAAGAGTATTTGATATTTAAGGAATGTTTTTAGTAAAATCCTGCGTATATATTCGGCTTGTTTCCGTGTTAGTGAAGGAGAAATGCTGATCGGGAATCTCCGTAGAGTGCGGAGGGAATTCGGAAACGTCGGAAGTTTCCGGATCGTGCCTCTCCGTTGGCTAGGTGGCGCTCTGTTCGCCAGTATATAAAAGGCTTACAAATAGACAAGTTAAGGGGAGTCCTCCGGTGTATGCGAGCGGATCAACATCTGAAGAAAAGGGACGTTACTCTAAAAGAACAGTATTCTGGAGCAGTTGGGTATTTACGTTGGCTTCAAGCTTTAAACGGTGCTGCCCGAGTTCCTGTTTCTTGGAGAGGGTCTTCAGAGGGTTGGAATCTACGGACGTCGTACAAGTCAGTGACGGAAGCTTCACCTAAGGTCTTGGGGTGACGTGAGCCAGTGTCTTCGCGGAAGCCAGTAGCCTCACGGAGGCGGTGACATGTAGCTTCACGGAAGCCGGAGGATTCGTGGAAGGAACATCGGCATTGTGAGGCCGCGCACATAGCGCTCGGTGGCGGCCTCATGAAATCGGTCGAAGGCATCGATTCCCCTCTTTTGGTCGCATTGTATATATTTAAGGCGACTCAATTACTCTTCATTTTCCAATCATAAGGCAGGTAGCCTGAGAAAAATTAGTTTTTATTAATTGTTATTTGTAATCGGCCTTCCGAGGGTTTCGGAAGGCACATCGTCATTGTGAGGCCGCGCACATAGCGCTCGGTGGCGGCCTCAGGAAGTCGGCCGGCTCGCGCTACAATGTCTATCACATCGAAACAATTGAAAGACGGCTCATCTGCTTACCGGAATTAATTTTGTTCGTTTAAGTGGGCTTGCTGTTTATTCATATAACATAATAACAAATCGCGTTGTCTTGTGTTTTCTTTGTTTCATTCCGTGAACAATGGCAATGTGTCATCGTTAAAACGATAATTCTCTTTTGTAATTCTATATGTTTTGTTTCAACTACAGACAAACAACAATATTATCAGTCTTACTTCACTGATTAACAACACGAAAATGGTCCTCTGTTTCTGAGGTCGTTATGAATGGAAATATTGGCAGAATTCAAAACAAATGAAACTGATCACACACAAACAATAAAAATAAATATTATTTATCTTGTAAAAAGTATAATAATGTTCACGTGTTCGTAATATATTTATAAAACACACACTCTTTTCGGTCAGATGCGTGGCTATTTAAACACTTTAATTACTATTCATCATGTATCCATTGATTGTTTTTGGCAGATACACAGGTGCTCAATTATTTATTAAAAAAATACATTAGTAAAGAGATTTGTTGTGTACACTGATTACCTTGTTTTTACTTAACATCGATGACCAAACTGTGTAAATTATCGTTTTTATACTTTTTAAGTTATCTCACTGTACTCTTACCCCCTAAGACATTTCCATGAAAAAAATATTTAAAAGAGGTATTTGAGCCCACAAAACAACCTCTGCGTACTGACGGTCAGACAGACCGACGAACAAAAAAGGCATACACACAGACAGATAGATACACAGACAGACAAACTAATTACAATTTTCATTATCATATTTAATTTTGTAATAAAGAGTGATACCAAAAACACACACATCAAATAAACAGGAGTATACCAGTATGCGGCCGAAAACTCATGGTAATAGTTTAAGAAAAGGAAGGCAACAATGCTGAATTATTGGTTAGTATGGTATGTTGTGCAACTATATTCAGCAAGATTCAACCCCGTCCTAGACCGTTTGAAGCCCCTCTCCCCCTCTTTACAACTTCCTTCATATTTTCTTGTGTGTACAATTTGTCTAGCGCCTTGACAATGTGTCAGATGGCTTGGAAATGTACATGCGAAAAAGCAAGTGTTTAAAATGAAACACTTTATTTGAAACACTGTCAATGTTGGGCTGAAACTATTAGACTTAAATAAGTTTTTTTTTAAATCTAATAAAATCTAATAATATTAGTCATGTGACGCTTTAATCTGACAATAAATGTGTTTCGTGACGCACAAACGTTTATGCGTTGGTAAAATGATACAATTCTGCAGTGTAGCTTATAAATGTAAATACTCTTCCTTTTTTTAACGAGACAAGGTATATGTAGCATGATGACGAATAACAAATTATATGCGTGTCTGTGATGCATCTTCTGAATTTAATTCACTATCTTATTTTGCACGTCAAGTTTACCTCGGAAATACCCATAAGAGGCATTTAATGTGATACAAAATCCTTGTCAGGTCTCGTAATGTCTGCGATCGGAATCGTAGACCAACTGATTAAATAAGGAATAATGAAGTAAAACCAATCAGTAGTAAGTTGCTGTGACTGGCAATTATTAAAATCATGAGAAATTCATACATGAAGTATTTTGGAAATAACTAAAATTTAAACATGCATTTTAAACAAAATTCAAAGTGTTCAAGTTCAGTTAATTGTCTATATGACAATATATTGACATACATTTAAATATTGCGCGTAAGTCTTTTAAGTATAGTTAACTGAATTTAATTCAATGATATGAATAGAAAATATAGTATGCTTATATAGGTAAACATTCGTACAGTTGTCGACGTTACATTTCACAAATCAAGTTTGTTATAGACAAATTTAGTTTTTGACGCACTTTTGAATAACAGGAACACATTTCTGGACAACACATCTCAGAAATTTGAATATTTACTTCGTTTTGATTTCGCCCTTAGAGCAAATCCTAAAGTCAAAAGTCCTCTCCCCCCCCCCCCCGAACCAAAACAAAAAAAAAACAAAAACACCCACAAACATTAATAACAATATGATTATCATCAACATATTTTAAACTCTTTAAATAACAATAATTAAAGCTTTGTTTTGGCTACACGAGTTACCACGTGCTTTGTAAGATTGGCTGTACCATTGCACGTAGCATTCGACGATATAAATGAAATGAAAATATGCTTATAACAATAGCATCATGGTTTCAATTTTGAAAGAGATATGACACGAATGGAATAACACTACTAGTAAAACCAGAATTCCGTCATGTTAACATATATGTGTATAGCAAACAAAAATACATTAAAAACATTCAAATAATGATATTATTAACATGAATTATATATATTATTATCTTTATAAATACTTTTATTATTCAGCTATGTAAAATGTTTGATAACTCTAAAAACAAATGAAACAAACTAAATCGTATGAAATGTCTTGTTTTGCTTGGCCGTTTGATATTTTATAGAATTTTTTTACGAGGAAGACAAGACAAGCGTTTCATTGAAGATCAGTACAAAGTACATATCTAAAAAAAAATGTAACAGTAAATCAGCGGTAAATATGTTCAGGTAATATTTTTACCAGAAAAATGCCACCATTGATTCAAATACAGTGTACAGACTACGTCACATAAACATGGACACTGGTGTACATGTAATAAACGGTAACAGATTGTATAATAGCAAGTGCATATTTTATTTAGTTTGCAACATGTTAAAGATCACATGTGTAAGCAGATCCCAATATATTATTTTATTGAAATTGTATGCTATGACTAATTTCTCAAGATGGACTTTTAAGACATGACCATGACTATAAATATATGAAAGGGTTACAACCTTGAAAAATCCTGCAAAACAATATGGTCTAAACAATAACGAAAAAATAGCTTCCAAAAGTTTTAAATACACCACGTCAACTGAAAAACAAAAGCCAATATATTTTTTTTTCAGAAAATCATACATTTGGCAATACAAAAAGAGCTTTTCACTGAGAAAAACATTCATTCAAAATGTATATATTTGTAGATCATTTTCAACAAACGATCCCTGTGTTTTCCTCATGTTACCAGACAATATATCAAGATAAATTTCATATGCAGTTAGATTTATAATCAGCGTTATCCGCTTAAACAAATCTAAGCAGTAATGAGCCTTGCCATTCTTGAATTAAGTTGCTTATTAGTTGTTCCTAAATACAAAAGGAACAGAACTACACATATTTTCAGTATTTAAAAATACATCTGAAAACCCCAAATCGTCTAAAAGTTTTCTTAATATGGTTGTTACTGGTTGAGTCGTGGGTTCTGTTTGATTCGTGGGTATAGAAATCGCATGAAATCTCGCGATAGAACGTTCGCACATGATGCAGTTCGTTACGGAAAATGTTTTGACACGGTACCATTTTTTTCCGATCAAAAATGCGTCAAAAACAAGTAAATAGTGTAATTCATCATAACTTGATAGGTCCTTATGAAGTATTTCCTCATTTATGTATTGTTCATATAGTGTTTCAAAGTAACACAAAATTGTTTATTTATGAGTATTTACCATGCTACATCGTCTGTTGACATTTTTTCATAAGAAATTAACTTGTCCTGCAAGGTCAGTTTAAAGGCTATTTATAGTATGCAAATCTTTAAATTCTGGCAGCCAAGCAGAACCCACGAATCAACCGGAAGCTTATTTTCATGATGGTAGTTTGACACTATCAACACAGTCGATTATTTTGATGTTTAAAGACGATAAACATTTGGAAAAACGCAACAAATCTTAAAGAAGAAAGGTTAATGATTATTTTCATTATGATTCATGTTCATATATTTATAAAATATTTGTGTAACAACTTTATAAAAATTACCCACAACTCAACCAGACTATAGCATACAATATAAAAAAGTGAACTCCAGCTAATGGAGCAGTATTGCATTCTCATTAAGAACGATAAGTTAGTTCTTTATTTAAGGCAAGTGACCAAACAGTACGAAACAGCACAATACGAAACAACATACACACATACAAGAATAAAGCTGGGGTCACCGCCTTGGAACGGTCAATGCAAAGCATTGGGGGTTAAAACCGGGTTTGAGCGTTCAACCTCACACTTGACCCAGCAATATTCATGATACATATAAGTGTAAAGAAAATTTTACCTCATAGCATTGCAAATCAAATTAAACAATAATACAAGGGAATTAAAACGCATTCAATTTAATTACCAGTTAATTACTCAATGGTAGGGAGAAGACCAGAGCAACAGAGTTACAACTTTTTGAAGAACGATGAAATGAAACAACAAACAAGTGTCAACTATATTCCTTCTTTTTAGAAAAAAGATATAAGAATAACATCATTGAGTTAATATTTCAGATCATCATCGTGCAAATACAGGAAGAAACAGCAATAATGGGTGTAAACGATCCATATTGCATAGCTTGGTTATTTATGTGACTGCTAAAAAAATCAAACAAGAAATGCCCGTCAAAAAGAAAATATTGATAAAGTTAAACGAAATAAACCCGTTGACCTATGCATGTAGCCAAAAGCAGTGAAAGTGGATCGGATGACGTAATTTAGAAGCGATTACGCCATGATGTAAAAAACATCTTATAAAATTAAAGGGGGAGAACTGTAAAATAAAAAAATAAAAATATTAAAGGGGCAGTACTGTAAAGTCGAATTACCAATAAAACCCGTTATGTTTATTGAAGACACCCAGTAAAAGTGACCTAGTTTACAATCTTCTAAAGCTCTAAGAAACAAAGTTTAAATGTTTATATCATCGCTTTGCAAGATCTTTCACCAATCGGATATGATATGTTCACTAGACAATAAAAAAGGATATCGCCCAAATTCGCCGAAAACTCATACCGATGAAGTTTCTTTCCTTACATGTACTATTGATTTACTTAATATTGATAAAACCCTTACATTCTGACGAATAATTAGGTGTTGAACCTACCAAAGCATCGATATTTTCAAAACACCTCTTTGAACTAAAAGGACTTTTTAAATTACAAAATATTTCATTTTTTACAGATTTACCGATAATGAACTCATTATTGTAACACAATTCGCAGTATATTATTAAACACAGCCGAGATTATTATTTGATCAACAATTTGAATCAATTCATTTTTATACAACCAATGTTCGTCCTCAATTAGAGCATCACATTTCTGAAAAAAAAAACAACACATAATTCTATTTTACGAACTACCGACTTCTAAACTCGACGTATTGCAATACTTTTTTAATATTTTAAGTGTGTTTGTAATTCTTGGGGCGTTTTGCCTAAATTCACAATATGGTGAATTGACTGGACGCGGAAAATCTTAATTCCGAACGTTTTATGAATAACCTCCATTCACTTCTGATGTGAAAGCAAAATGGTAAAGCACTAAATGATCACGTTTATTTTGTTTAGAAGACGATCGTTGAATTTTGCAATGGAACCTCGCAAATTGTTTAAAACCATATAATTGATTTTAACTTTCATTGAAGCCAAAATAGCGTTCAAGTCGTCTTTGCACATGTAAAATATGTTCTGCGTGATTTAAATCCACCCAAATCTGGACTCGTGTACGTGTTCATCCTCATTCATGTTTTGACTCTCCGCAAGATTTTAAAACATTCGCCAAAATTGGGTTTTAAATTCTGAATAATATTGTTTCTTAACATATGCAATATGTTGTTTAGAGAACAAGAAAGGCGGTAAAATATGGTGTGATTTGTTTCTGAAAATATTTTAATGATCAGTTTGCAACACTTTATTTGAAACTCCGCCGACTGATAAAATATGTTATATAAATATGGGGAAACATTATAGCTGGATATGATACATGATGTTTATATTGAATCCATCACTTCATTCAGTGTCATGGCCATGAAAATAAGAAAGTTAGAATTTGTTCGATTTTTCCACGTGGTTGACGTGGTTTCTGATACGGTCTGTACCTAACAACCTTTAAATGACGTCAATTTGCGTTGTTAAGCAATAATGTATAATGTATACTTATAATTTATATGCCAATTTCGACACAAAACGTCTCAAGTGTGCCTTATAATTAGATTTCTGATAGGAAAACGCAGTTCATTCACTGTCGAGTTTCTTGCAACACATTATTTACAAACTTATTATTGGGCTAGCACGAGGGCATAAGCACAATCGCATTTAAAATTCTTCTTCGTTTAATGTTTCAATCTCAATAGGCTGCAAAAAAACTGGATTAATAACGTTATAAATAATAATAGTGTTTGATTAGAATATGTCGTTACCGAGTAATTGCTCATTTATGGATATAACAGATAACAGTAAAAGATGTGCAATGCAATTTAAAACCATGTCTATCAGACTGAAATTCTATCCCGAGGCACTGGCTTATATGGAAACATGCTAAAAGTGTAACAACCTCTGAGAAGAGTTATTTTGGTTCCTAGAAACTTGAATATTAAAATCCGCGTCGTCTTCGCTGTGATTCATGTTCTACAGCAATGAATGGGATTGTTTTTGCTATGTCCAATATACATAGTGTGCAGTGAAAATAGGAAGGCTAGTTAGTTTTGAGGTTATCTAAACGACAATGACGTTTGAATAGATGCCACTTCTTATTCACTTATGAAGATATGACGTCACTACATTGATCCGATATATATGTAGATTTGTAAGCACACATTCCATATTTTGGAAGATGTGCATACACTACAGTATAATCCGCGGAAGAATGTTGTTATTTTTGAACAATAATATTTTCGTGCATTTGTATATACAAAAGGTATAGCGTGCTTTTAAAAGCTTCTCATCAACATATAAACATTAAAAAAAAATGTAAATGGTGCTTACCATCACATAACACCAAAGACGTTGATATGGTGTGCCACCTCTCTGATATCTGCAAAACACACACTTAGAAAACATTATTCTTGTAGCGGTTCTGTTAAGAAATCGCAAAATAACCTTCTAAACTTCTATGATTCTATGATTCAATTAATCAATATTAATCTCACAGGATAAGATGGCACCCATGAAAATAAATTCAGATGTCAACTGTGTACGTGTTGTTGGTGTTGAACAACTTACTTCTCGAGGCCAAAGAGATCAATACAAGTTAAGACACCGAAAACAGTCATTCGAAAGCAACCAAACAATTCGTTCGATAAAGCAAAACCATATCGCACTCAAATTCGTAACGCTTACCTATTTTTTAGAAATAACATGACACTCACGTTAAAAGGTAAATTATTTAAGCGCGACCTTATAAGTAGATATAAAAATCTGTATTTCTTTTCCAGAAGGAAGCATGTTAAATTTACAAAGATGAAGTACTACAGTAGTTATATTGTATTAACATGATGACCATATTGCCTAAAAAATGTCTCTCTCTCGAGCGAGAGCGCGCGAGCGAGAGCAGAGAGAGGGAGAGCGAGAGAGAGAGAGAGAGAGCGAGAGGAGAGAGAGCGAGAAGAGAGAGAGCGAGCGGAGCGAGAGAGCGAGAGAGAGAAGAGAGAAGCGAGAGAGAGAGAGCGGAGAGAGAGCGAGCGAGAGCGATGAGCGCGCGCTATTCGAGAGAGATATCTATTATCTATCTCCTATGCCTAGATCTATCTACTCTCTCCCCTCTCCTCTCCCTCCCCCATCTCTTCTCTCTCTCTCTCTATCTCTCTCTCTCTCTCTCTCTCTCTCTCTGTCTCTGTCTCTTTCTCTCTCTTTGTCTCTCTCTCTCTATATATACATTAATATTTTTACCGTAATTGATGTCTGAATGGATAGAAGAGAAGGAGGCGCTATGTAATAGCTTTGTGCTGCAGTAATGTAAGCAGAGAACGTTTGTTGTCATTTCTATCTTACTACAAAGCGTGTCATTCGTATAACCCAATTTAATTTGCTAAGAGTATGCTCTAGTTTATTACTAATTTTCTAGGATTTTAAAATTATTAGTTTGCTCTAATTGTATTCAATTGACAGTGAAAATCAATTTTCCAAGAACAGTTTTTCTATCGTGGTCAATATCGACCAATCCATCTGTCCGTCCGATACTCCGTTTAAACAAGAAATCTGATGAATGAATCAAATGAAATTTATTTTGCGATAGACCCTATACTTATAGGATGAACGTATATCGCCAGTTCGTTCCCCTCCAATGAGATCATAAGACGATGCGTAAATACTAAATACCGACATATAAATATACATTCATACTAATACATATACTTAATTATACTGGTCGAGGATCAATAGCCGAAGAGGACAAATAACCGAAAGACCCGTATAATTTAATAAAAACCTGGCAATCTTGTCGAATAAGAATACCATTACTTTGAGACATACATTCCCTAGATCTCTGTAAATTGTAAACTAATTTATAACTATTAACAACGATACAGCGCTTCATTACTTTTGTTTACATCTGTAACAGGTTGATCCTAAAACTATGAAAGTATCAGGATAGAGTTCTCCAATCCTCCATTACATGTTGCTAGTTAGAAAGAAGCTGTACTTGGCTAATAATAACAATATTTAGGACTTGCTAAACGCTTTCAAAGTTTTGAATATATGTTGTATTTGATATATTCATATGCTGATAGTAGCAAATTCCGCATGTTGAATTTTATTGCTTTGTTGCAAACGCTCTGGTAGTCCGGCTATCATTGTCGTGTGGATTTTGAAAGTTTAATGGCGAATAATTCTTAAAAAGCAAAATAATGTTTTCTTCTTGTGCACAAAGAATGTTTATGTAAATGTTTTTAAGATGTTTTATATCTCATGGGAATGTGGATTTAAAATCAATTATTCGTATCGCCTAAAAGTTCTTAATTTGCGGAAATGACTTTCGCCAAGTGTCTTAGACAAAATTATCTTAGCTGATATAAACCTAATCATCTTGAAATGTCTTCTTGTATATAACACGTATCGTCAAAAAAAACTTCAAGGCAGTGCCTACATATGTTAGATTTTGTCAATATCGAAGATTTAAGTTTTAAACAATACTATTTATATACATTTCGATTGATCTCAATTTCGCACGAACCATGTTATCACCTCGCATTCTATGACGTTCCTAAGGTGGCAACAATGATGTCAATGATCGAGAAACACTTGAAAAAATGACAATGCTAATCAGACAACTCACGCCATATACACTTAAATCAACAAATTCAGAACATAAACGTGATACTTTTGTCCAAGAAAGTAATGTGTTAACGTATTCTCGAATACCTATGGTTTGCGTCATTGTCTACGTCTGTGTTTTTAGCGTTTTTGTTAATGTTGTATACCTGTTATCTGCGTTAGTGTTAGTTACGTGTTTGTTACTTCTGTGAGTGTACAACAAATTTTTGCCGTTTCAACTTACAATTGTGTATACGACTTCATCTTTTAAAGGCCTTACATTTCAATAGAAAAGGTGACCCTGTGATTCAAATTTCCCTAGTTAATTTGTTGAATAACCGTACAATGTTTTCATTCGATATTTCGATATTGTTTTCTTTTACACTTGCTCTTTGCGAATTGACAGACTACAGAACAATATTTTTTTAAATAGTGACGCTTTTTGCAATGTGTGCCCCTTAACAGGCACAATTACTATTACTCGGCGGATTTAAACATTAAAGACCAACGCATTGTATTATATGTAAAGTTATCGCATTGTATTATATGTAAAGTTATTTTAAAGAAAATCCATTATCGTTGTAAGCATTAACTGGATAATTTGACAGTGTAAATATTTCTTATATACCCAGAATCTACAGCAGCACAATTCACTGGGCATGTCAGTCTTTCCGTCCTTCCGTCTGAGTGTTTGCCCATACGAAGTTGACCCATCTTGTCAAACATTAGTAATGCTTCATTCAAAGCTTTGATATGTTCATGGAGAATATCTTTGCACACAATCAACATATGACCTGACCTCACCATACCTCATATTGCGTTTAAAGTTTGGTTATTGCTTTGAGAAACACTGATTTGTTTATAGGTTAACTTTATTTTGCAAAATATTTTACGTAATATGCATTGATGTTTTGCGTATTTTTGTTACTTTAAACCATCACAGCGTAGACAATCTTGATCGAATGTCACAATGGCGAAACAATCCTGATGCGTCAGGAGCCAATCAGGAGTCAATCCGATTAGGGGCTACCTTTTTTTTAAAACATTTGTTTAATTATCATGAAATTGATTGACTAAAATTACACATTTAATACAAAGTGATTATGATAAGCCCAATGATCATTGTATATAACACCGTAACACGATAGGTTTATACCGACCTAAAATTTATCCGAGTTTAATCCAGCGAGGTATTTTGGTTAAACGGTCTCTGACACTGTTTGCAGCATATTGAAAACGCTCACACAGTCTTGTATTTCTGGGATTTGTGAACGGCAAATGCCACAAAAACCAAAACAAGCGAACGTATTGTGTCCATGGCATAACTAAAAATATTACTGCATATCTCTGTCGCACTTTCGTACGCACTTTCGTAAAAAAATGTTAAAAGGTCTCTGATGCTGTTTTTGCAGACTCATCACAACACTTGGCACGCCATTTATGATATCTGAAAACGGTTAAAATGCCCAATATAACAAAACAAGAAAACGAATAATAAATCATCCCTCAATCGCACATATTATTCCACTCAGTGCGCCGCCTTATACCATACAGAGTGTAAATGTGAGTTCAGAATAATATTATTTGAAAGATGTTAACATACTATGTTAATAAACAACACATCGTGTATTAGAAAATATTAAAGGGGCCTTTTCACAGATTTTGGCATGTTTTGAAGTTTGTCATTAAATGCTTTATATTGATAACTGTGAACATTAAATTTTAAAAGCTCCAGTAAAAAATTAAAAATAAAATTTAAAAAAGGATAAACACGTAGCCCGCCGCAGGGCTCTAACCAGTGACCCCTGAATCCTGAAGTAAAAAAGCATTAGCCAACTGAGCTATACTGCCAAGCATACATAAGATGCGTATTTTAGACGTTATATAAGCAATCTTCGTAGTTTCACAAATTTAAACGACAACAACAGAACTCTCCAAATTATTCAATCGTTTCGCGTTGCAACGCTTTATAATTTTTAGGTTTTTAAATCGTAAAAAGATGCATATAATGGCTATATTAGACCATGGCAAATGTTCAGTAATACTGTTTTCTCACAAATATCATAACTTTGCCGAAAATTTGCGAATCTGAAACAACTTTTTTCAATTTTGTCAATTTACCAAACCGTGAAAAGATCCCTTTTAGTAATGCCCTAATGGTATGTTATATCTTAGCTGATGTTTAAAATAAAATAAAATCGAGTTTCTGGTTAACGCAACGTGCATTGATAATTTCAATGTAAACGGTCTGTTTTAAATAACTGTTTTGTTTTTCGTTTGCAGACCTTAACCTTCGTGATTACAAGCAAACACAACTGATTAAATAATAACATATCATTATAATAATTATCAAGAGAAAAATATTGATCCATCACTGTCTTTAATGTATTTACCGTACAATACCGAACAAAACGTTGAAAACAACACTTAATATATACATAATCAAAGCTGGGTTCACAATCTCGCTGTGTTAAACTGGTATAAAGCTTAACTGCACCTGCAACCAAAATTAAGCACAAAATATAATTATAACATATTTAGACAAAACAAACAAGAAAATGTGTTGCATATAAAATGATATACAATTCGAGTTAACTGTTACGTAGATTTAGTGAAAGGTGTTTAAGCGGTTGACATCAATGGATTCACCATATAGGAAAGAAGGTGTCAATATGCGTCCTCGTTACCATAGTTAAAACGTAATTAATTAAAACATAATGAGTTTTACAATGTATAGAATCGTGTCATAAAAAGCACAAAAACAACTACATATGTACGTTATAGCAAAAATGAAACACGCTCTTTGTCCTCATTAAGATGTTCATGAGTTTCTATGACCTTTATGGTCACATTTACTTGTTTTATATTCTCAGTATTATTATTACGTTTTATACACAATTGACGCATACCAGTTTTGTGCTTTGGGATTTTGCTGTGATCGATGAAAACAGAATCTAGAAGTGCTTAGATGCTTTGCTGTGAAATCAGGTTGTTAAATGTCTTTAACAGCGACATTCACAAAATGTGGAACATGCAAGTTTTGTTTAATTGTCAGTCAAAAGGAAAAGAAAAGAAGGTTCGGGATGGGACCTTTATAGACAGTCGACATTTTCGACCGTATAAACATTTGACGATTACTTGAAAAACATTGCAATATCGAGATAAGTCAGTAAATAATTAAAACAAACATCCAAAACCTTCCACTTCCTTCATAAACATCATAATTTTAATGATTTCAATTAGAAATAAAATGTCTGAAACTGAGAATAGATTAGATAACGGAAACGGGAGAGCAAATAATAAGTGTTTCCATAATTATCGAAAAGCTTCCTATGTGAGCATAGGTGAAATCATATAGGGGGTAAAAACATTCAAAAGAATTTAAACAAGAAGCAGATGAGGAATTAGACAAAAAAGAACAACAATAATTAGTATTTTTTGTTATTAAATTAGAATTATTGTATTATTATCATTATTTCTATTATTATTTTATATTATATTATGAATTGAATAATAGTAATAATAATAATAATAATAATAATAATAATAATAATAATAATAATAATAATATAATTATTATTAAAATAATAATAATGGACTCAGACAGTTTATTTGCCAAAAGTTGTACGCCGTTTTAATATAGATAAAGGGAACCTGAAATCAAATCATATACTTTCACGATTTACGGTTTGCCGTCATATAACTGAACTACTGTCGAAAAAAAAACACGAAACATCCCAACCCACCAAACATACTAAAACAAAAATACACATAAACGATAGTGTTAACCAAAAGTGTCCGTTAGAATGTGATTTGTGTTTGCTTTTCTTATCGAAATAAATTGAATGTCTTTTGCTAAACAAATGCCTAACTGAATTTGTCTGAACGCCATTAAGTCATTAGCGTTGTGTTAAATACCTCTGGCAAAATCTACATCAAGATTTGTTCACTAATTAAGCTCATTGTCTATCCCCCTCCTCCACCCCACCCCTCCCACTGGATCACACTTCATAAGAAATGTAACCGCACATTTACATAATAATTATAATAAATAATTAATAATGGCGTTTTGTGTTTACTAGTAAAAGTAATTGTGTACATATAAATGTGCTTTTTCCGCCAAATAATAAAATCAATCACAATTTATGATGAATATTTACTTCACAGTTAGCAAGAAAGAAATCATGAAGCGAAAGTGTTTGTTCACAATGCAGTACAGTAAGACAAAAAACATACAGAGATATACAGACATAAATACATTCATACATACGGCCGGATAAAAATGTTTTATAGAGTTTTCGACTTTAAGGGCATTGACCGTTATCCTAAAAAAAATGCAACAAATTAGAGTGATTTTTGAGTATTTATGTGTTAAATGTGAGTTATATACTCAGCATGTTGTGCATGGAACGCTTCAGAGCTAATTGTGTTGTGTGTTTTTTTCTGTTTCATTCAGGCCATTGGTCTTTTGCCTTGAAGAAAACTTTTCACAATTTTTTGCATGTACTGCCGATGGTCATTAAATGCTTTATAGTGATAAATTTAAACATTGGACCTAAAATCTCCAGTAAAAAAACAAGAATACAATTAAAAAAGAAAAAGAGTTACCCTCAACTGGGCTCGAACTACTGACCTCTGGAGTCCTGGACTAAAAAGTCTTCCGCTTAGACCAATCGGCCATCCGTGCTCATGCTATGAAGGACTGTATTTTTTACTTAATATAAGCAATCCTCGTAGTTTCACAAAATATAAGGACAACAACAGAATTTTCCAAATAATTCAATCGTTTCGTGGCAACGCTTTATAATTTTCGGGTTTTTAAATCGTCCAAGATGCATATAATGGATATTTTAGAGCATGGTCAATGTTCAGTATTACTATTTCCTCACAAATATCATAACTAAATTATCTTTGATAATATGCCAATTTAAAGGTCCTCATTAAAATAAATCTTTACGTGATTTCTAGAATAAATATGTTTGAAAGCAATACAATTCAAAGTACGAGAAAAACGTATATTTTGTTAATGCATTTATATGCCACTTCAACGGGTTAAAGATACAGGCTGTTTTAAGTGAATCAAATGACAATATGACAATGACAATAGGTCTATTTGTACTGAAAGGTATCCGACCAAAAATACAAACAGTAATCACAAATAATGACAGTGTATACAATTTTAACAGCAGTAATCGTGAGACGTGATAAGTTTTATAAAAGAATAATGCTTATAGATATATAGTCACACACGGCAGACTAAAAAAGTGATACTCATTTTCAATAATATACACATTCCTATGTAGACACAGTGGACATAATCTCTATTCCCTGTCGATTCCAGTATGACGACCCTTTTATTTTATAGCATAAGTTGGTGACTAGAACAACAAAAATTAGATAAACAGTGTTTTAAACTATTAGACAATGGTGAAGATAAGTAGCGCTCTTGTTCAATTAATCTTTTAAACAATATATAGTGCAAGCCGTTTGACCAAACCCTGTGATGTAACTAGTTGTATGTAACCGCTAAATTGAGTTGTTGTTAGCCTATTGTTTTTTGGTTTCCAACGTTTTCGGGAAGGCTATCTGAATTTGATCTTTAAATCATAGATGTTCTACTGTTCCACCACAGTGTAAGTTTAATTAGTTTGCAGTGGTTCTAGTCTATATAATTATTGGTACAAAAGTAAATTGTTTAATGCTTTGTACGTAGAGTATTGGGTTATTGGTTTCGTACCCACGCGGTTCGTACCAGATTGTTTCTTTGAATAATAATTGAAAAGCCTTTTCTCATCAAGATTAATGTTTAAATCGTCAGAATGTTAAGTAATTGATCAAATATGTTCCCTTTTGTTGTTATTTTCGATATCTTTCAGTTTTTACCTTAAGAAGAATTAAGAATTAAAGGATAATTGTTCTTCATGGTTAGCTATCTGCGTTTCGGGAGCAGAATAAACCCTGTTCAGAAATAGTAAATGTTTGACATCGCTGCCCACGTTAGTCAACCAGCATCGTCTGAGCGCAGTAACATTAATTACCACTGCTATGGTTATCTCAAAATTGCCATCTGTGTCAGAGTAACCCAGCATTTGACACACTTGAACATATAGTAAACGTTTAGTTGTATGGTTCCACATTCTCCTAATCAATGCAAAACTATTTGTTACGTTTTGATTCAAACATGCTTACATCCTACAAAACTGAATGCGTACGCTTTGTATTTTATCGCACGTTTTATGTCAACATTATTCCGCCGAGTATAACTATATAGGTTTGACAATTGCATCGAATAATTTTAAAGGATTCGTGTTGGTGGAAGTTGCAAAAATATGTTTGTTAACAAAATATTGAGTCGTGTGTGTGCCTTTTTCTCTTGCATTAAAGTGGGTATGCACGATTTTGATATGTGTTTAATTGTAATATATTGAAAATAATATGTTACAATAACACAAAATAGGCAAGACAAATTAAACATTTAAGACGAATTTCATAAAATGCAGAAAAGACAAATTAACGCTATGAGCCGATTGTGACGAAGATATTTCGAACATGTTTGCCTTCATTAACCGTAAAATTGGTCGTTTTATAAGGATCGGAGTTAGTGTTCGTGATCGTGTGAATAGATATCGTGGCAGGAAATTAAAATGATCCGTAAAACTAAATTAAGATTCACATCGTATATGCATGGTATACATACTGGCGAATTCGACTGTATAGACATTTTCGATTTCAGAATAAAATATCTTGCTTATTTCGCATTTTTGAAACATGTTCTTCTTAATTTTCATTTTAATTTATATTGAAATATATGTATAATATTTTTTTAAACATTTTATATAAATTCATAAATATTTGACAAAACCGTGCATATCCACTTTAATAACGTATCCTTTGTTTTCCGCCAGCATAATTTAGGTGTAAAGAATGATCCAAGTACCTGTAGAGCGACACGACTTCACTAGTCGTATTGTGAAAGGAAAGAACCATCGCTAATACTCTCCCAGTTGACTATCGTTTCTAAACATCCTAATTTTCGATTTGTTTCGTATTAAGCCGCATACCCGTGGACTCGCAGAATTCCCTTATTCGATTTAACTGTATATGCAGTTTGCTAGCGATCTCGACAGCTGATGTCATGTCATCTGCAAATAAAACTGATGGCAGGTGACATGCATATTTTTCAATCGTCTGTTCATATTTATTCGTAGTCTGATTGCATATGAGAAGTGTTTTTAATACATAATCGATTGAATAAATATCAACAACAAGCAAACTGTTGCAAGGTGAGCGAGTTGAATGTTACTTATTGTACGTGCTGGTACTACAGTTGTATCAAAACAGACGCGATTGCCTCCCATGTATCACTAAAATGGTTTATAAATAATTGTATGCAATCATAATATTAATTTCTAATAATGAAATGACGCAGGAAATTCGAAGGTAACATACCTGCTAATTAGGATTTGTTTTTAAATCGTCTTATATAATTATTTAATAATGTTAACAGCTTTCACGTTGTTTTGATCTCACAGCATTTGTTCTGCAGTCGAGTATTATATTTACATGTGTACATTTTCAAAAAGTGAATTTTAATTTAAGGGCAATTTTATTTAATTTAAATAAAATGCGTCAATCGTGTGGGGTTATTTTTCATCCTCGTTGTTGTTTTGGTGTTTCATTGGAAAATGATAAAATATACATGTGTGTGGCTTTTATTTGACAATAAACGATTGCTTTAAATCCAATGATGCATAACAACGATAAAATGTAGAAAAAATCAAATATATGCATTGTACAAGACAAACTAATAAATATATACATATTATATAAGCACCACACCAACGGGCATCAATTTCATAACCCGTTTATCATATCGTCATTTATATTGTGTCAAATGTATATGGATAAATTACTATTGTTCGACTAGTTGCCTTTGTCTAGACAATCAAGTCTTAGGGAAGGTGACACTGTGCAATTTACGAGTGTCATTCACTGCATTCAACAATGGAGGAGACTTACAATGATGCAATAACGGCTTTTACGCTGATTGTTAGAATTCTCCACATACAATTAACTGAATAAAAATGATGATACATATTTCACTTGAGCAATGACCACTTCAATATCAGCAAACATGTTTTTTCACTTGATATACAAAGTATTGTAAAATATAACTAGAATTGAAACTGTCAAACAGTAACACAAACGCATTTAATTTTCAATATCTCGGTCACAATATCAAACGTTTGAATACTGATATAAGTTAACAAAAACGCTTTTAATTATCAAGGTCACGATTTCAAACGTTTTGTGTGTGTATATTATCTCACCGTTTTTTTTAAATCAGTGAAAGTTTATTTCCCTCAAAGATATGTACCAACGCTTGCTTTTTCCGCACTGCTTTGGAAATACGTTTTATCTCGGATTTCGTTGACGGAAACTTCCGAAGTCTTCATTACGGTCTGCTTTGATGAATTGCTCAAAGTGCGATGCAAGTTGTGCAAGAACGGTACTTTCTGGAACAAAGCCCTTCTAAAGAGAGTGTTCCTCGCAACGTAGATAATCGGGTTCCATATTATGGAGGATTTGGCGAAGAGGGCTGGTAACACGGTGACCACAACAGGGAGTTTTCTGAAGTTACCGAAGGCGGAGCAGAGTGTGACAATGGCATATGGAGTCCAGCTAATGAAGAACGCACCTGTGGTAAAAGATAATAATTGTGATTCCAGCTTTAATCGCTTCAATGATATATGTCATGTTGTATATTGTCCCGTAGTGTATATGAAATTAGTAACTTACCTCAAATAATAGACTAGTAATATATTATATCCTAATAATATGTCTGCAGAATCGTTCTACCTATATTATATGGTTGATAGATCCATGACAGGATTGTACATTCGAGTAAAGTCGTCTTTATCTATGAAACTTAAATTGGGATCCTTATAGTTTAATATAAGTAACCTATGTATGACCTTGCAATCGATTTTACTCGAGTCAAGTACGGAACTTTCACTATACACCGTATGTATTATTGGTTTGCGATTTATTTACGTTTATAATGAAAGTTAACGTGTATGATCACATTTTATACGATAAACTCCCTACTAAAGGGAAGACAATTTTATAGCGGATGTGTTGATAAATTATAACTTAATTTGAACTTATGTTTTTTAATTTTCAAATAAGTTTTACGATTTGTATGCTTTTTTACGCAAATTGAGCAAAAGGTGTTTCGCAGATTGAATGGTACGACCATGCGGTCAAAACCACGTGACTTCTAGATCCTACGTATTTATAAATTTAGTGGAATATATGCAACTGATCTGGGAGGGTACTCACATATCATGCACAAAACAGTGACCGCCATCTTTCTGTCATTGCGTTGTCTGTTCGTTCGTCCTTTCAAACTGCTTTGTTCGAGGATTCTGGTTCTTTTGCATTGCAACTGTTAAAAAGATAAGTTGCACTATGATAAACAAACTCTTTATCACCCAGGATATCAGACCAGTAATTTCATATTTATTCTTGTATTATTTCCGTTTTTTGTTAATTTTTAAAAGTGTATCATTAAAAAACTAGTATTTGTAATTATATGCTTAGCATCAATTTCTACATCACCATAAAGCGAAAAATGTTGAACCGATCACATAGAGTGAGGCTGAGGGTATTATTCTTATTCTTGTATTAATTGTGTAAATTTATTTTATTGTATTTAAAGAAAAAAAATCAATTTAAATTAAATGTCCTGAAGTAGCTTTATTATATTTCTAACACATGTAAAAGTTTTTATGATACATATACTCCTTGAACACTTACATAATTTTTGTAACCATCGTCTCATGTAACTCTTTTAAAGTCGTTTTGTACATAAATATAATGCTTGTTTTTGTTCTTCTTTACTGTGTTTGTATCTTCAAAAGTGAGACGTTAATAAACTATTATGTCTGTCTGTATTGGCTTAATGATAAAGGAAACAAACTTGTAGAACAAAAAAAAGAAGTGACAGACTTTGGTGATTCATCCTGGTTGCGGAGGGTACACTAATAAACACATACATATTTATGTTTTACCCATTTGATTTATCGTGAAAAAGTCCTTACCGTTATGAAAATGTTCCTGTAACTGAAAAGAATAAGCGAGAGGGGGCAAATCCATCCGCAGATTAGAATGGCCATAGAATATGTGATGTCAGAGGTCACGTGACTCCGCCAGTTGATTGCACAGCGCACACCAATGCCTTCCAGTGAATAGGAATTCCAGCCAATGGCTAAAATATAAACAGCCATTATGATTAAATAAATATAATATATTAAAGACCATTACACGGTTTATTTGAATCAGACGATTAATACTTACCAATCTACAGACGACTCTGTAAATAATTTGAAAATCCTTCAAAAAGCATTAATTCGGGTATTTTATCGAAGCTTTAAAATACAAAATCTACATAAGATAAACGTGGTACCCTATGTAATTTCCTGAATTTGGTAATTAGTCACTTGCTTTCAGTAAAATATGGTTTCCAGAATTTCAGTATACTAATAATACTGTATTTGTTATCACTTTATGTTAACATCCCTCTTTGAACATAAATTAAACATATATCATTGTATATCTTTTTTGTTACAAACATACTCACCAGGCAACAAAGCCCAAACGAAACCATGCCCAAAACAGCATATAACGAGTATGAAAGCTTTTTGTTTCGTCATCACTATGCCGCGTGGTTTCACGATGATGACGTAACGGTCTATTGCTATGGCGGCGAGAAGGGAAATCTGGCTGATTCCAAACCACGTTGTGGCAAAGCCATAGAATACGCACCCTGGAAAAAGTGAAAAAGAATACCTGATAAAATCCTTATTCAAAGCCATAGATGGTAATAAATTGTATTTACTCATTTTTTCAGACTTGAACCTTTTGATGTACTAGGTTTCATGTATGAAAAGATTATATATCCTTCTTGTCTAGAAAAAGCAAGAGAATGAAGTGGTATCAAAGTTATATCACGCCACGTGTCATCAAAATGGTATTATCTCACAATAGATCTTTATACCGATGCATTACTTGTGTCACGAGAGTCCGAATGATTATATCTACCTAAAAAATAGACAGTTTGCAGAGATGTCACTGCTAGTTGCCGCTCAACGATTTATACGTATACGAAATATGAAAAGTTGTGACATAAGAAGCTATAAAAATGTATCCACCTTTAATTTAATTTAATAACTTTGACTTCATGTATATGTTATGTAAAACATGACAGCATAATATACGATTCAAACACATATTTGTTAATTAAAAAAATACTGTACAATCAGCTTCTATGCCACTTAAAAAGCTTATATAGATAGTTGTAAAATATATTGTAAATGTTTAACTCATGCATTTCGCATACATTAAAATGCATCGTTGTTGAAGAGATGTTTTATATTATAATTTACAATTTTTGTTGAGACCGACAGCTTTGTATGCACAATTATATAGTTATTTCGCCGAAATTGCAATTGAAATAAGGTTCATATGAAATATTAGAAAATTAATAACTTTATAAATTGATGCTCACAAAATTAATATGTTTATTTCATATTTATAAGACGCATAATTGCTTTAAGGTAAATCTGTATTTTCACATATGTGTGTTGTTATTATGTCCGTGCCGACTTTGAAGTACAGTATAAATTAAAATATGTATGACACCACATTTTTTGTCGATGACAATTACATTGATTCTGTATTTTGTAACAACATGACTTATCCCTGTCTATAAGAGTGTTTTGTGTGCCTCATTGATTATATATATCAGATATATAGTAAGTTGATTTAATCAACGTTCTTTTGGTAATATTTTAACATTTCAACAGTTTCGGTAATATTTTGTGTTTTATTACAACTCCATCAGGACAAATGTAATGTTTGGAATATAAAATTATACTAAACCAATTATTAATAATAATCAGGATTTTTTATTAACGAAGCTTGACATAAAATTTGTAATCCATATCTATAAAAATACTCACTCTTATGCATTAAAGTCTTACCGTAGCTCATTGTAATGGTTTTAAAATAAATTTTTATAATGACATCCAGTGAACTTTTCGTAATGAGTATGTGCTATTGAATTTGGAAACAAATTCGTTATAATGAAACATGTCTAAAAAGAAGCCTATAGTAAACGTTTTATAGTTATATTGAAATGTCCTTGAATGCATTTTACTAATGGGTATTTGTACTTGATTTCAAAACAAAACACGTTTACGTGAAATAAAAGTTTAAAAAAGGCATACCAGTTCGTCCAAAGACCCAGTGTTGACTGAAAGAAGAAGCAATGATCATCCAGTTGCCGAACACACACATCCCTATATCCGCTAGACTGAGTCCGACGATAAAATAGTTGTGCATGGAATGTAGACGCCTATCACTGTAAAACACGTACAATGTCAAGAGGTTCTGGCTCAAGCCGAATATCAACACTAGCACAACGTAAGCCCCATAGGAGGCGTACAAGGAGCTTGAAATTACAAAGTCTGGTTCCGTTGGCATTGACGTTACGTTCGGTGCCATTGATGGCGTTAACGTTTCTTTGTGGTTTACAACAAGATAAGGCAATTCCGCAATCGGCGCTGCAGAGATCATGTTATCCTTTTTGCTGTCGTTGTGAATACAATGGTACAACGTTTTTTTGCTAAATGTGAATTTATTTCATTGGTCTGTTTTTATTTTTCATTATTGCGTTTTTCTGCAAAACGTGATTTATTCGTATCAGTAGCGCGACAAAGTGTGCAATTCTGTAGTCATACAAGAAAAAATATTAAATCTTTAATAATTATCACAAATTCTCCGCCGATTAGATAGTTATTTTATCGACGTTGAATTTACCTGTTATTTGATGCTAATTTCCTCTTCTTCAAAGTGCTTCAAAGTATGTTCAAATATGATAATTATGTACTAAACATTTCAACTAGAATCAAATATGAATTCCTGTTTCATATATGTTCCAGAATCTGAACTGCTTGCAATAACAAATTTTCATCATGTAAAGACGCTTTTATTCAATGACGTTATGAACTGCGATAGCGGACCGAATGCCACTTATATACTGCATCCAATCACTCCGGCGCCAATCGCAGGTTTCCTCTCTGCGACATCTCGTTATCACATTCCCGTTCACAAACTCTTTCTTCCTATTATCACTGATCCAATACAGTGCAACGATTTCAAGAGAACGGCGTTACTGCTTTTATCTCTACCTTTTTTGCGTTATTGACTTACTTCTATTCCGCTTATTATTTTAATGGGATTTGTTGCGGACGGTGAAACTAGTATAAAGAAAATATTTACGTGTGTGAACAGGTATGGTTTCTACATGCTCGATTAAAATAAAAAATCAACTTTGTTTTATATTTATTTGAAACTGATACATAAATGTTTTAAATTGTTGAAAAATGACAAAATTACGGAATGTAATGTAATGTAATGTAATGTAAATGAACGGAATTCTCGTATACTAGTACCGTGTTTATAAATAATTAAGTATCTTTATTTTTGTTTGAGAATAAAATGTTTTCACACTGTCATGATCATATAATTTCACCTAACGTTTTGTTGTTGTTTTTTCGTTCGGAGATAAATTTCGTTTACAAGATTTTTTTGTTCTTAAATTTAGATAATTATATATAAATTTAATATATCAATTAATTAGGGATTCAACAGTGAATATCGCTATGATAACATCTGGTTTTTATTAAAATACTTAATATTCAACGTTTATATTTGCATATTATGTGAAGCAGTTTCCTATATTTCATTTTTAAATATATTTCAGGATCATAAAGGTTACCAAGAATTAACATGGCGAAATTGGTTCGTGATACATTTCTGAACTCAAGGCACATTTCAGATTGTGGCATTTGACATACGATTTACCGCCTAACAGAGTAGCAAATACGATCATTTCTATAAATATAATCATGAAGGCGGTGGAAACTTCAGATGCTACTATAAGGACGGACTCTTTTTGACAGCATCATTCCGTTCATTTTCGTGGACAATAACAAAACAAAAATAAACATATTACACAAACTATATATTAATAAAACACATATTATTACCTTCGAATGATAAATTTCTAATTATTTTTGTTTATTGGCAAATAATTAACTTAAGCTAAAAAGCAATGCGGACTGTTATTATCGCCGTAAAAGTCAAATGCATAAGATTTTTAAGTCATTCATGATCGATCGAATCAAAACGCTAAGTAAAAAATAATTTCTTTAACATCATCTACCAATTGCTTCATAAAACAGTTCAATTTTCGAGTGAAAAAAGACACTTGAAAATACAGTCGGATTCTCGATGGTAGAAACAAAAACTTTATAATTTTACTGAAATTTAAAAAATAAAATAAACGCCATTCATGTTAATTAATTTCAATCAATGACATTTAGCAAGATGTACGTGTTTCATCTTTTGCATGACTTCTCGCAATTATATTTTGAAAATTATTAATTATGTATATGCTGTAATAAACAATTTTCTTTCTTAAAGTTGAGCAAAAAAACGAACGAATGCCATATTTTACATGAAATAAAAAGCTTCGCTACAAATTCTCAAGGAATCATAATCCTCTAAATGAAATTACAGCAATTAAAGTAATACACCATTCGTCCACTTTATCTCCTTCACACTGCTTTTTCTGCACTTCTGTCCGTTGACATCGGGGCGAAATCGGAACAATCTAACCTTGGTTCAAGGAATCATTAAACCTTTTCGTGAACAACTAAATAACAACGTCCTAATATATTAAAACTGTCGTTTGATCTGACTAAAGTGTTATTTGATCACATTTAGCCGTTAGGTCTTCCGGAATAAAAGTTTTAACATCAATCAATTATTTATTTTTTATTTTCCGCGAAATGTATTGGTTAATGTCAGTTATTTAAAATTGGTATTCCTGTGTTTCAAAAAGTAGAACATAATAATGAAATATATCGATTTCAGTGTTTCATGATTCTTATTGTACCTCGTAAACAGTCAATAAAATGGGTCGTTAACAATGAAAGGCTACACACGTGATATATTGCGGCATGAAGGCACAATTATAAAAGTAAAAGACATCTTTTTCAGTATCATAGTATTTGAAATGGATATGAAATATCACGGAAATGAATTTTTATTAGATTTTTGCTTTTTTCGTCATTGTCTCAAACATATGTTACGTTTTTGAAGCTCCATGTCTAACATAATTCTTCACATTAAGTTTTTAAAGGACAAACGGTACTGAAATTTATATTAAGATGTTTGTTTTTACGTTAAAAAAGACATGATGGCTAAATGAGATCGGTCGCCGCTAACAAAAAATCTCCGTACGTTGATTCTGTTAACACCCTATAAATATATAAACAAAATACGGATAATACACGTTTTAGAAGGCAAAATCATCTTCGGGTCCTCGAAAAATCCGTTCCGGAAGTAACGGATTTTGAGAACGCCCGCAGATGATTATGGCCGGAACGGTTTTGAGAGCGCCCGCAGATGATCATGTCCGAGAAAATATGTATTTTCGCTATTATTGCATAAACAAATCACACATACTAAAATAAATTAACATTGAAAACAATATGTCTTGTTCATTCGACATCGATAAAATAATTCGATTATTTCATATGACGTCATACAGTTCAAGGTTGTGTTTTACATATGCCTCACTAGGTCATCATCAGAAATGACGAGGCTTTACCTTCGGATAGGCTTTTTTCGATTTAAAATGTGTTTAAACAGTGAATTAATGCAAAGTTGAAATGCAGCCGCAAAGTAAGAAATGATTAATTATTTTGGAATTCACTGGTCGTGACGGATAAATATATCGTCAGAATAAGTCATTGTTTTCATAGATGTATCTTTCGTACAGGTCTATTTTATTTCGTTCCAACTAAATTTTCTAAAAATTAATACTGCCATCATATTGTCACTAAAGTATTTCAAGCATACCACAGGAACGTTGAAAGTACATAACCGCTTACATTTACAGCATAGTCTTTTGAAAGTGTTGAGTAAATAACCTTAACTTAATTGACGTTGCAAATAAATAAAGCTGTTGTAAAGAGAGTGCAGATGGTATAATTTGAAAAGTAGATATAAATATGCATTACCTTTATCCCTGCATGCATGAGGAAACTGGTGTTTATTCAGTTCCCCATTTATGATTGAGAAGTCGTCGAAGGCTGGAGATATTAACAAAGTTCATATAGGCATAATAACTTCATTGAATCCAATGAAAAATGGGAAGTAACTGCGCGTGGACCAGTTTATGGATATGAAAAACACATAAAAGGGCTTGAACGGCACGTTAATCGCCTTGTTTATACACGATTTCTCCCGTTTAAGCCCTCCTTTTGCCAAGTTTCTGCACTCCACCAGAGGGCATTATAGATAGAGTTTATGCAATAATACAAGTTATTATGCATTATCATGTCCCAGTTTAATCCGTTAAAGAAAGAATAGACTCAGATTAAAGAAAAACAAGTTTCATAGTGTGACTCAGTTGCAGTAGCAGTAGTGGGCATTATTGTGGACATTGGTGTTGATGTTTCAACAGTTTTCTTTTCTACATATTACTAAAGCCTCGCCATGTAACCTTTTCTTCAAATCGTCGGATAAATTCATGTTTGCAATGATAATAGGAAGTCGATTTCCCGCTTTGTGCTACTCTTTATGAACTTGACGCGTGACACACAGAAAGCTATAATACGCATTCAAAAAGACAATTGTATTTTCATGTGAAATCCACGAATATAATGCCCACTGAATTACTTAGTTTTTTGTAAAACCACGATTATTCATAATATGTATTGCCTTAGTGTATTACCGTTACTGATGATTAACGGATGAGTTTGATGACAGATATTGTTTACATCGCAGGAAATAATACAATAGAGTTTTCAATTACTTGAAACCTTTTTTCGTCGAGTTTTATAACTACAAGCCGTTAAACAAGTATATATACACCCGCTGTCAAGTCCAATACATTGGAAAACAATGGATTTTAAACCAAAGAGACACGTTAATTGATCCGTAAGTGCCGTTCTTATCTCACCCACAGCAGGTAATTTTCCGTGCTCTACAACATCGCGTGAGCAGTTCGAAGATATGACAGTGGGTAATTAATTGACCACGTATTTGGACTTGCAATCAACAAATTATTAACTTGATGAGTATTTGAAATACAAATGTGATTGCCTAAATCATAGCCTTTTTATTCACACTCGATTCATCACGGCACAGAGGCATATCTTTGGCATCAAGACTACAAAAGTATTGCAATTGAAGCTAGTTAAATTCGCTATAACATTATTTGCAGTAGCTTTTACTTGTCTGCTTTGACCGAGGATTGTGATTTAAAGATCCAAGAGTTTCCAACAGGGATACTAAACTGAACCAACACGCTATTGGCTCGTTTTTTGCGGTGGCCCAATTGTCCATGATATGCAAAATGTCATCAAAACAGATGTTAATCCGGCGTGACTAGGTTAACAAATCTATTAAGTTTTTTTTTTTCTAATAAACTTTGGTGATCATATACAATACCACACGGCAGAGCTGGGCTGGACGTCTAAAATCGGCCCTAGCCGCATAATGACCCACGGGCAAAAGGCCCTTGGGCCGTTATGTCGGCAGCAAACCAGCATTGCCGTGTGTTATCGTTTATATCACATATGATACTATTTTGGTCGTTCACTAAAATTTATACAGAACCAGCTTTCCGTACTTTTATTTTCATTCAATTGATTACGCAACTTATGACGTACCTCATGTGACGTCATTTCAATGACGAAACTACCTAGACTCTCTAGAATTTAGGACAACAATTCGGACGTGGAGGGTTTTTATTTAAGCATTGAACGATTCCAAAACGTATTTCGGATTTTGTGTTTGTCATTCCTACTTGGGAGCTTCGATAGAAACAAAATTAATGTAATCGCTTCAACGTTCGATTTCGTAAATCATGCTTATGATGAAAGTGTTAAGCATTCAATGTAATCGTTTAAAAAAAGTGTGATTTGAAATCAAAATAGATAAACGGATGGAATAACAGTAAACAGAATTACACATTTCTGTTATATTATTATTAGAAGAACCGGATTTAAGTTGACATCGAGGCATGTGTGACTTTTTCTATAAATGTTGCTGTTTAAGTGTTTGACCAATCTTGTTAATTAAAGCACAAATAGAGGCATCAATTTAATGTACTGTACAGATGAGTTTCAGTTTTATCAAAATTGTGTGCTACGTGTCATTATCATTATGTTCGATTCTTTCGTTGAGTTGCTGCTTAATTTTATTGATCACCGTTGGCTAAGATTGAATGTGGACGCCGTTTTGTTCAGTATAAGCCGCGCGATCCCATTCTTTTCTGATATGAAAAATCGGCCCGGCTCAGCGGGCTGATATAATTTATATTGGCCCGCTAGATACGAATAACGGCCCGCTCGCGACGTCATTTGGTTACTATTTATAGTAAATCTATGTGATATTTGGTTAAACAAGTAATAAGGCTGTTATTTCATTTAAAACGAAATGTTTGCATATCAACGATACAGCGTGGTATATCGATACGTACGCACTTATACTTACAAATCATACAATTTAATTCACAACACTGTTATGCTTAATCCGCCTTATATTTGATTAATCGACTTCATTCTCGCTTGCGTTTTGTTTGAGTATGTAAGTGTGTTGTTTTATACATCAATTGTAAACAGTTGACACTTTTTCTGTAATAGTCAGTTTTGTTTTAGTTTTATTAATTGATATGTTTGGTATGAACATCAAATGGCTATCTCTATACTATACCTGATGCAGGTCAACGAGGCTATGTCACAGACGACCTCGGTAATAACACGTCTGGCGAGCGGGAACATCGCGGTGAAGGACATACCCGCATTAATAGTTGCCTAAGGACAAGTGGCATTTTGTGAAATATGTGTATATCTGACATGCTCTGTATCAAAATGTCATGGTGAACACATATAGCATTAATCTTTCCTTTCTTCATTCTAAAACACCGACTCGGTTGACAATTCGATACTTTTTGTACCTTCAAATAAAAAAAATATTATCATACATGTAAAGACATGCCTGCTAGGAATTTTTATTTAAAAAAAAATCACTCAATATATTTAGTTTGTAAACAAAGTAAACATTTAAAGGCAACCTTGATATCATTTGAACATCTGAAATACAACTTTTACACAATTGAAATTCCTAATTTAATCTTTTATTCAAGGCTTGAAAATTATAAGTGCAAATCCGACGGTTTTAAAAGTTCATTGTAATTAATGATATCATGAGTGAGTTTAATGCCAACAAACGTTAAACTTAATGCAAGAACATACAAGCATTTATTAGAAATTAGTATGTACCCTCAATATAATCGTGGTTGCACAATAATGATGAACGTTTTTACTAGAAAATCAAATCACTTATATGTGCACACAACTCCTCAAGTTATTATAACTTGCGATTTAAAAGGGAACTGTTACAATTTTCAGGGGGGGGGGGGGGTTCATAAGTTCACAACACAGTTTATATACTCTACTTTTTATTTGCACACTACGATAAAAAATATATACACCAACTAAATTAATCAAATGTTTATATCATTCCATTTTTACGATCAATTGCACTCTCTCCCAGCTTCTCACTGAACCTGGCTTTTTATACAAATCTGCACACCCTCCCATATTTGGATGTGTGGATTGACACTGACAGGACCTAACATTTAAATGATATTTATTATGGCAACTGTTGAAATATCTGACAAGCAGACTTTGCCGAGCAACCGAACAGACCATGCTCCGATGGCATCAAACAAAGCAGTCTAAATTAAGTCCATATACTAAAATAAAAATAGTAATAAGTTAATAAATTTAATAACAAATTAATAAGGAATGTGCACATGTATGATTGTAATTGTTGGCCGTTTCATGTAAGAACCAAAATAGTGGGGAAATAGTTTCAGAAATGTCTCATTTGATAATGCCCTACGGTCAACAAATGTGCTTAATATAGTAACGAGTTGGAGATCATTAAACTTCACGATCGTTTAACTTGTTGCCGTAGGCTAATATATTGTTTACTTAAAATACATATTGATAAAACCCTAATTTCTTCCCAAGAAACGGATACTTAAGTATACCCGCCAACGCCTCCCTAAATAGAAATCTAATAACAAAACGTGTCTTTATCAAATAAAGATTATTCAGATCAGAAATAAATGAGATACAAAATAACATAAATAATACAATCTCAATTGTGTTCCAATCTGTAGACTACAGACTGCAGAAAAATCGTTCACTGCTTATACGAACACAATGCAAAGCAATAATTCAAATCTAAATGCTTCCCATAAACCCAGGTTTGGGTCTCAGTGGCATGAGGTAAATATAATCATGCTCGTAAACTATATCAAATACAGAAATCGGCTTTAAAAACACATCACCTAGATTCGGCCTCTCGTTCATTAATGAACATAAATATGGAGTAACAAATAATGCCGAAAACAATTGAGATTATAAAAAATATCTTAAAATTGTACATAAATATAACAAGATAATTAAAAGTCCAAAGCCAAATTGTGGATAGTATTATTATTTCTTTAAAGAAAATTACATAACTACATTCCCCAATTCCATCTCACAGACTTTGATTTAAATACCATGTCAATCACATTATAATGTGGACGCCTTCAATACACCTTTCACCTTCAACGTTATAAATAAACAGAGCACATAATTTTAAAATGGGAAAGCATCATCGTAATTCGAAACTGTTTATGACGAATTCATTGAAAGAAACTCGTTTAAAATAATCCCATTAATAGTTAATTGCAAAATCTTGACCATAGGCGGCAGAACTTAAGTGGCCTTCCATACCTTTTGCGACACCAAGTGAGCATTTCTTCCAAAACAAAATACATAAGGATGGCCAAACGACGTTAGATAAATTGATGCAATAATGGAAGACACAGATATACGGTTCCTGTTACTGCAGAATATACAGATTATTTACGTATTTGTTTACTTATTTAGTTGATTATTTGATATTTGATATCAAATTTTATAATTAAATCGCCTCACGCCAACTCGATAGGACGATAGTTTTTTATCATTTTTTTCTCTGAAAGCTAATGCATTTCATCGCTAATACCGTGTGCATTACAAGAGTTACATGTTCGATTCTCATGAGTAGTCTGTACAGGCTAATCAGGGACGACACTTTCCGCTTTTGTGGATATTTTCGGTTTAAAAAAAGTATCTTCTTAACAAAAATCCAGTTTAGGCGGTAAGTGTTGTCCCTGATAAGCTTGTGCGGACTGCACATCCTAATCTGCGACGACATGTTACGCACATGCATTCAATCCCCTTTTCACAGAGCACGGCCCATATACAATAATCGAAGCGTATTACCAAATGTAACATATACAAGGCTCAAATGTCGCTATCTGCACTTATGTTTTTGTTTGTTTGTGTTTCTGCTTCCTGTTTCATTACTTGTATTTATGCATACTTCCCAAATTCAACAATAGTGTATTTTTATAGACCTGAAGGGGCTCATTTGAAGAACTATTTAAAATTACTTTCGTTATATTTATGCAACACTTAAATGATTATTTCTATGTTGTTGGTGATATCATACCTGATTTAAGTAATTCTCTCTACACATTCTTCTCTACCTCTTTTATGTGATTTATCCTATATACTTCTTTGTTGCTATGTTATCACCTTTGATATTTTCTCAAATGTTATTGCACAATGTTTGTGATTTGTGAAAGTACTTTTCTGTTATGTTGTGTATAATTGTTTTCTTTATTTAAAAATGCAATTGTTTAACTTATGATTACATGTGACAGGCGCCTGCGTTTTATTATGCAGCATGTTTTCGTCCAGTCCGCGAAAAGAAAATTTGTTATTTCGATTATTTCTAAGAAAAGTGTAATACTGATGTTGACTGATCTTTTAAGCTTTCGTGTAGACGTCCATTACTTTGAACACCAAAACACGCTTCGTTCATTTGTTAACAATAAGTATTGGACTATTATCGTTTGTGTCGACGAATATGGATCCACATAATTATACCATGAAAGTTATCAGAAGATTCGAGCTTACAAATATTACAGTACAAACCACTTACCAACCGTATTCTCTCATGCGATTGAATATTGTAAACGCTTTCTTAATTATCAGTCTACGTAGAGATAACTGAAATTGTTGTCGTTTTGAATAATACACAAGTTTGTATTGATAGTGTGCATTTTATTAAGCAGAAGGAGAGAGAAAGAGAGAGAGAGAGAGAGAGAGAGAGAGAGAGAGAGAGAGAGATGAGAGAGAGAGAGGGAGAGGAGAGAGAGAGAGAGAGAGAGAGAGGAGAGAGAGAGAGAGAGAGAGAGAGAGAGGGAGAGAGAGAGAGAGAGGGGGGGAGATAACGGTAATGGTTTAGCGCGAGCTTCTCGATAAGGCAGTCATTTGCGTTGTAAATATATTGCTTTACCATTCGAGGTTTGCATTTGACGGTAATAAGATATTAAGAAGGCGCAAGAAAGCACTTTGGGAAGTTGAGAAGTTCGTGGGCGAAATACACAGTATTCTGGTCTGAAAGTTTTACGACGAGAGAAAAGATTTTCGATGAGAAATGGAAGCGAATATTCTTGAAAATGTCAAACTTGATTGTCCTGTTTATTTTTATAAGAAGGCGATACAAATTCGTTTGAATATACTTAGGAATTGTGGGCATCAATAATTCGTATTACACCTCTCTATGTTTATTACGGTATTATTGTTTTTCTCACGATGCATTGTTGAATGAAAACAATTATTTATGTTCATAAACTGTTCATAAAAGGTTTGTCACTCGATGGGGTGTTAAAACAAAGTTATATATTGTAACGAGCCGAGCGGTTCTTCTTTTTCTTTTCCTTAACACAATGTGATAGCGGGCCTACTCTTGGTGTTAAACCAACTTTTCTTTCATTAAGTTGTATTTAAACATTTTAAATAAAATGGACTCTGTTAAAATAAACTGAAGATAATAGCCTGAGTCATTTAATGACTCTCAAATAATAATGATAATAAACAAATTCAACACATTTTTATTCTTAACTAACTTGCATCAATAGTACATCAATGCATTCAACAATTTATCATAAGTAATACAATTCTCAAACTCACATTTACAATACTCAATCAATCTTAAAACTGTAGGATTAAATATCCCTATGCCTTAGTCTTAAATCTTATGCAAAAAATCTTTTATATGCAAAAATATGAACAATGTTTCTAACTTACTTTTAATGAAAATGCCTAAAAATAATATTTATTAGAGAAAAATTTAGTAATAAGAATGTGCCTTTTATTCTAAAAAAATCAGAGTCCTCGACTGTGAAATTTACAGAGTTTATATACTAAGGCTCCGAGCAGGTCCGAGCCTTGCGCGGTCATAGCATTAATCCGAGCAATAACTCAACCGCGCACCATCCGCGCGTCATCCGAGCGTAACCGATCACCCCAAAAATAAACAGAGTTACCGCCTAAAGTTTAAACAATAAAAACTTCATTAAAAAGACTGGAAATGTTTCTTTAAGTATAATAATAAGTTTGAGAACATATAAATACACATGACTGTAATTATTTGATAAAAATCAAACCTTCGCATGATGAAGAAAATGAAAAGGCAAACCGTCTGCTGACAAGTTTGACAGAGGTCGTCAATGTACACTACCCATAATTCAACAAAAGGTCAAAAGTCACTTCCTTTAAATATGGCGTCTATCCAAACATGTGATTGTAGTGACCAACAAAAATGGATTTTACACGGATATGAACCATACAAACGGTAAATTAAGCATAGTAGATGTTGATAATAAGATGTTTAGTTTTGAATGCAATAAGAAATAACACTTGACATAGAGTTAAAATGTAAAACATGGTCATAAAAACAAACATGTACTCGTGACCTATTTAATTAAAACGTCAACATGGGGTCATGAAATTACCCCCTCCTTAACATTAACATGCCTAAAAACATTAAAACGCATGGTTACACATACACATGTATAACAATCTTTAAACTTTAACAACAAAGTTCAACAACTTTAAAATATTAACAAAATGTCAGCACCAATTTTTTGCACTTAAAGAACTAGATTTTCATTTGAGCATCTTTAAATTCACAATACAATTATAATGCTTATTATCTTCTAGATATAAAGGAGATCATTTATTAATTCACAAGATACAAATACATTAGATATTAGTGTAGTATAGCAATGTCTGTGATAAAATCTTACAAAGTTAAGTTTCATTATTATTTATAAATTACTGTGATACTATTTAGCTATTTAATTGTGCCTTACACTGACTGTGATGAAACTATAAACTATATGATAAATGTTCATTAACATCATTATATAATATTCTATTTTCTGTGCAATGGATTGCGATCCCGGCGGTGGTAGTGGTTGCTATTCTCTTTGTGCCACTGTGGCCGCCTGTTTTCTTTTTGGTCCTGATGGCGACCGCGCTCCCTGATTTTTTCTTCTACTTTCCGCTGTGGGGCCTCTGTCTGCATTGTAGGCTGTGTCACGGGAACGGAATGAGGCATCTGGGCAGGCTGTGTCCGCATAGAGGTGATGGCTCCCGCAAGATTGATCATGGTCATGGCCAACTGCTGGTTTGTGTTACCCTGCGTCTCGAGCTGGTCTTTAATACCTTGCAGCATGCCCTTAATGCTTTCCATCTCCTTCATTATTTGACGACAGCCTTCGCATGAAGTCTTGCTTGAAGAGGATAACGATGAGGAGGAGGCATCTGATTTGTTCCCCTTCAGCTGTCTGCACTCCTCGATAGTCGGGAGGCTGTCCAGGATTGCTGGAGATAGTGCTGCATGGTGTACTAATGATGGCGTACTCGCCTTTGGCCTTGGTGTTTCCAGCCTTGCTGCTGATGTTTCAGGGGTGTAAGGTCCTGGCATACATGGCTGTGCCTCTGTCATGTTGTCCAGAAAGTCCAATCCGTCAGGGAATGTGACTTCCACTTTCCGCGACATCGTGTCTTCAGCCACTGGAGCAACATCTCTAGGTCCTACTGTGTATGGGTTTGGATTCTTTATCAGATAGCTTTCACTATCCTCGACCCCCTTCTCTCGTAGCAACATCCTGTGTCGAGGGAAATTGGTGACATGTCGCTGTAAATCCTCAAGCTGGAAGCAGCGGAACAGACACAGCTTGCAATGAAATGGCGCCTGATCAAGCGAAAGGTGTTGGCGAAGAAAGTGATCCATGATCCGGTACCGGGGACCGACTCTCTCCTCACCAGTCACATGGTACCAGCGTAGACACTGATACCGTTTCCGGTCGTTCCAGCCATGGCCTGACTTCGTCTGCTCTTCCATGCTTCTAAAATGGAAAATTTAATTTACTTTTACCAACGTGTACTAGCGTTTTGCGTTAAATATGTTACATATGCAGTATCTGGACGGAAAAGTTTCTCGCTCTTTAAGTCCTTTCTCTTCTCTCTCTCTCTCTCTGTACTCCTTGCATTTTTCTCACCCCGTTTGCACCAGCAAACATCCTGTCGACTACTCCTTATAATATTAATGCCCAAACTGTATTACTCTCATACTGCTCTCCGCCATACTGTTCTTTTCCCCAAACATATACAATTTCCCTATTTTTCTCGCCAAACATCATTGTATCACAGGATTCTTGTTTTTCTACTTTTCACAAGTGCCTTCATAACAGCTTCACCTCAATTATATTTTGAAGTACTAGTCCCATATATGCAAGTATTAACATCTGATTGAGCATTGTTTACGGCAGTAAAACATAATCAATAGCGCAATAACACAATATAATTTCAGCAAACACATATCTCCTGATGTACACATCAGAATAGGAAATGACGTTTCCATCACAAATCGGCATTTATCGATATCTTCATGTGATTATGGAGAAACTTAATTGTAAATGGCATCAATGAAATGGCAAGTTGAACAAAAAAAAATCTTGTACTTTACATTGCATCTGTAAACTCGCATGAAATTTGTAGAACCAATATTAAGCAATGACCTGTATACAGTACAAATGTGTCAAGTAATTGAACATCAAATTGATATAAGACTTTACAACAAAAAAGTTATGAAATCACATTATTCCTTATTTATCTTAAGTTTTTTTGTTTTTTTCTTTTCTTTCCTCTTCTTTTTCTTTTTTTTTTCTTCTTTTTTTCTTTCTTCTCACCTCTTTTCTTCTATTGTGACCTCCCCCCGGCCGTTTGGTAGGGTCCTTTGTAGTTTAAAGGTTGTTGAAAAGTCTGCGCATTTGGGTTCAATGGCTGATTACTTTGTTTTGGGTTTGGGTAGAGGTTATTTCTGTTGTTAGGGTCAAAACTGTGGTATAATGGGCCGTTTACTTGCTGATGTTTATTTGGACACTCTCTTGCAAAGTGGTTCTCTCCGTTGCAGTTGTAACATCTCACAAAGCTTCTGCGGTTGTCATCTTTTGTCGATTTATTATTTACCGTCTCCACCTTCTTGCTTAGTTCTTCTATTTTCTGTGTCAAAGCCTGAGCACATCTACCTTGACCTCTGTTTTGGTCTGACCCTGATTGACACTTGTCTTCCTTACTGTTTGATACTCTTTTCTCTTTGTTTCAGTCTTTTCACTACGCTTGAATTGTCTCTTGTTTGGCACCCTGAATGCATACTCAACTGTATCGGAATCGCTTTCACTGTCTGCTTCATCTTTCTCTGTGCCACCTGTCCTGCGCACGGGGCGTTGTCTCCGAATAGAGCCTACTTGATGACGCTTCCTAGTTTGAATGTAGTTAACTACGTGATAAACTGCCTCATCGATATCCCTGGGCTCTTTCACATTCTCTACTTCCCACCTTACATCTTCCTCTCGAAGTCCGTCAAGGAACCTTCTTACCAAATCTTCTTTTCTCGTTGCTCCATCCCGACGCTTGTGCGCTCGATCATACAGCCATTTGAGTTCAGCGGCGTATTCTTCTGCTGTTTCATTTTGTTTCTGGTCTCTTTGACTAAATTTGGCTGCAAACGTTCTCGGAGTTTCTATTATTCTGAATCTATTGTTGATTTTCCTAACTAGTTCATCATAATTATCTAAGGTCTCTCTATGTAGTTGTGTGAAAACAAATTCCCCTGCTGATCCTTGTAGTTTTGGTAGAAGATGGTTTAGCTTTTCTTCATCATTCCAACCTTGTCTATTTGCAATAGTTTCAAATCGGTTGAACCATACTTTCCATTCATCCATCCCATTGAAAGGTGGAATTTTAGTGCTGTTATTACATTTATGATTGGAGTAGCTTATGCTTGACCTAGGTAACATGTTGTGCTGTATGGCAGGTTCTCCTGCAAAATTATTGTTTCTATGAAGAGAGGGGAGATCATTTTGTTGCTGAAAGTTGATATTCTGTACAAGAACTGTACTTTCATTTTGCCTTTGAATGTTTGATATCATCCTTTTGACTCCTTCTAGTGTTACAACCATTAGGCCTTGCATGTGTACTAATTTTCCAAACGCTGCCTTTAACCATTGATCATCCTGTTCAGTAGGTTCTTGTTCTTCATGGACTTGGTTTTCATCTTGATGACTAGTTGGTCTTTCCCTTTGCTGTAATTCATCCCTGAAGAAAACTTCATTTTCTTGATCTGTGTCAGTATCTGACATTTTCGCTTGAGGTGTGAATTCGATCACTGGAATAAAGATGTTACTTTATCCCACCGCTGCCACCATAAATATGTAACGAGCCGAGCGGTTCTTCTTTTTCTTTTCCTTAACACAATGTGATAGCGGGCCTACTCTTGGTGTTAAACCAACTTTTCTTTCATTAAGTTGTATTTAAACATTTTAAATAAAATGGACTCTTTTAAAATAAACTGAAGATAATAGCCTGAGTCATTTAATGACTCTCAAATAATAATTATAATAAACAAATTCAACACATTTTTATTCTTAACTAACTTGCATCAATAGTACATCAATGCATTCAACAATTTATCATAAATAATACAATTCTCAAACTCACATTTACAATGCTCAATCAATCTTAAAACTGTAGGATTAAATATCCCTATGCCTTAGTCTTAAATCTTATGCAAAAACTATATTATATGCAAAAATATGAACAATGTTTCTATCTTACTTTTAATGAAAATGCCTAAAAATAATATTTATTAGAGAAAAATTTAGTAATAAGAATGTGCCTTTTATTCCAAAAAAATCAGAGTCCTCGACTGTGAAATTTACAGAGTTTATATACTAAGGCTCCGAGCAGGTCCGAGCCTTGCGCGGTCATAGCATTAATCCGAGCAATAACTCAACCGCGCACCACCCGCGCGTCTTCCGAGCGTAACCGATTACCCCAAAAATAAACAGAGTTACCGCCTAAAGTTTAAACAATAAAAACTTCATTAAAAAGACTGGAAATGTTTCTTTAAGTATAATAATAAGTTTGAGAACATATAAATACACATGACTGTAATTATTTGATAAAAATCAAACCTTCGCATGATGAAGAAATGTACTGCGAAAATGAAAAGGCAAACCGTCTGCTGACAAGTTTGACAGAGGTCGTCAATATACACTACCCATAATTCAACAAAAGGTCAAAAGTCACTTCCTTTAAATATGGCGTCTATCCAAACATGTGATTGTAGTGACCAACAAAAATGGATTTTACACGGATATGAACCATACAAACGGTAAATTAAGCATAGTAGATGTTGATAATAAGATGTTTAGTTTTGAATGCAATAAGAAATAACACTTGACATAGAGTTAAAATGTAAAACATGGCCATAAAAACAAACATGTACTCGTGACCTATTTAATAAAAACGTCAACATGGGGTCATGACAATATATGACTCGCTCAACCTCTCTTTTAACGATTGTCTTGCTTTATCTATGTATTCATGTGCTAATTTTGTCGAATGATCTAAATACATTTTTATGCACATGTGTAGGGAATTTATGGTAAAAATAGTGTGTTCGCTGAAATTTATTATTGATTCAAGTGCAAGAATGATGCCTTTAATATTTGCTTATTTATTATTTTATATGCAAAAACGAATGGAACCATGTGTTATTTACATGGTTTGAAAAAACAATATTTAATATGAACGATTTTATAAAAGCTGCTGATTTAGGTTTCTCTAAATTATATGTGTTGGGTATTGATGGAGGCACCTCAAACGGATTGAAAAACATACAGAAACATACAAATAAGCAGTAGGCTCGCGTATGACGGTCGCAATATCATGCATCATACCTTACTACCGATATTTGTATATAGTGTAATGTGGTACTTCAAAAATCTTGTAAATATTTCATCTGCTTCAAACAAAACAAATGTATTTCTTTGGGCACATTTGTGATATTAACTTTAGGCTTACCGACTGATTTGCATGAATATATTTCCTTATTCGCCTCAGACAAATGTCTTTTCAGCTATTCATAATATGACGTGCTCTACACAATTTATGAAGTATAGTTACAGTTCCTTAGACATATAGAATGATGGTTATACGTCTTACTTATTCATCATTATAGATCTGTTCCGAAAAGATTTTGTTTGAAGATTTGTGGAGGCAAATTTCTTTGTAAAAAATATATTCTTATAAATTGCGTTTCACCAAAGCCGTATTAAACCTGAATAATACGCACTTTTGTAAGGCGCTTATCCGAGACCTCGCAGTAAGGCTGACGGCAACACAATATGAATTGTGTCCTGGTTATTTTCTTTTAATATATTGACACATAAATTCCATAATAAGTTTTTTGTGTATAGAAAATCTTACGGCTTTCTATAATTTACCTTTTCATCTTACATATTGGTTTATAAATTTACTGTAACAAGTTTTCTCATATATAATAGCCTCAATTTTGTCTACAAAAGCTCCGTTAGTAGTTTTATATTTGTGTAATGCTGCTTGTCAATACATATTGCGACACAAACATTCATCTGTTATCAATGCATCCAATCTAATAAAATCTTGACTAGACGACTGCAATTTTCCAAAATCCTCAAGAGTATAAAACCGCTATCAGACGAGTTCTAAATTGGTTTATGTCTAGGGCAGTGGAACAATGAATTATTAAGGATTTTGTGAATAAAATGTATGTCGTAATTGCTTTATATTTAAGTCAATAAAATAGTCGTTCGTCGATTATTATTTCGGTGTAGACATAAAACATGGAGGAAGGCATCAATCATAATCTAGATTGTAAATGGCTATTACCCATTGATTACTTCCTCTTGCGTGATGCAAACAAACTTGCTTGATGCAATCCTGTGACGCCTACCTCTCCTTGCGTGATGCATACAGACTTGCTTGATGCAATCCTGTGACGCCTACCTCTCCTTGCGTGATGCAAACAAACTTGCTTGATGTAATCCTGTGATGCCTCACAGACCTGTCACCGCTTAGATGTGATTCGTTTCCGAAATTTCGGCGGGGACAACAAGTGTGGGTATCGCTGACCTGTGTGAAAAAGTAACTCGTATTGCACATAGCTATTTTTATTACGGTATACAAAATTTCTCGCGAGACAATAATGAGACAATACAAATATGTATGTTCCTAAACTGTTCCCAACAGGTGTGTCGCTCAATGTGGAATTGAATACAACGTGAGAAATATGAGCAACATAACCTCCCGTTTTACAAATATCTTGCTGTAGTCATGTGTTGATTTTGGCTAATGATCTTAATGCACTTGTTTAAAGCACACGTTTAGGACTATTTATTATGTTATATGCAAAAAAATGAATGTAACCATGTGTTATTTGCATGGTTTGAACAAATAATATTTTATTTGAACAATTTTATAAAAGCTGCTTATTTTAAGTTTCTCTAAATTATATGTGTTGGGAAATTATGGATGTACCTCATGAAACGGATTGAAACAAATGCAGAAACATACAAATAAGCAGTAGGCTTGCGTATGACGGTCGCACTATCCTGCACCATACCATACTGCAGATAATTGTATATAATAGTGTAATGTAGTAATGGAAAAATCTTGTTAATATTTCATCTGCTTCAAACAAAACAAATGCATTTCTTTGGGCACATATGTGATATTAACCTTAGGCTATCCGACTGATTTGCATGAATATATTTCCTTATTCGCATGAGACAAATGTCTGTTCAGCTATACATAATAATTATATCATGCCCTACTCAATTTATGCATCGTTTCAGTTTTTTAGATACATAGAATGACGGTTATACGTCTTACTAATTCATCGTTATGGTTCCGTACCGAAACAGATTTGGTCTGAAGATTTGTGGAGGCAAATTTCTTTGTAAATAAATATATTCTTATAAATTTCGTTTCACCAAAGCCGTATAACACCTGAATAATATAAACACTTTTGTAAGGCGCTTATCCAGTGCCTCGCAGTAAGGCTGATGGCAACACAATATTATTTTTTGTCGTGGTTAATTTGTTTAAAAGATATTCACAAATAAATATTCTATATTAGGATTTCTGAGCATAGAAAATCTGACGGTTTTATTTAATTTAGTCCTTCATCTTACATATTGGAAATATAAATTTACTGTAACAAGTATATAAATTTACTGTAACAAGTTTTCTCATATACAATAATCTCGATTTTGTCTACCACAGCTCATCTAGTAGTTCTATATTTGCTTGTCTATACCAATTGCGACACAGTTATTCATCTGTTATCAATGCATCCAATCTAGTAAAATCTTTATTATACGACTGCTTTTTCCAGAATCCTCCAGAGTATAAAACCGCTTTCGGATGAGTTCTAAATCGGTTCATGTCTAGGGCATTGTAACAATGATTTATTAAGGATTTTCGTGAATAAAATATATGTCATTGCTATAGAATTAAGTCAATAAAATAGTATTTCGTCGATTATTATTGCGGTGTAGACATAAAACACGTAGGAAGTCATCAATCATAATGTAGATTGTAAATGACTATTATCCATTGATTACCTCCCGTTGCGTGATGCAAAAAAAATCCTTGATGAAATCCTGTGACGCCTCAAAGACCTGTCACCGCTTAGATGTGATTAGTTTCGTCTCTTATCTGGTTGTCAACAAACAGGGCTTTTTCGTCTATGCGATGAAGCTCAACGAATGGACAGATCGTCTTTTCTTTGCGGCGAAAGAGCGCATTTTTTGCCGTATGAATAGGTATTTACGAATTCATCATCAATTGAAAATAAAACTTGATAATATTTTAACTCCGATGATGGTGGTGTTTGTGATTGTGATGATGATGATGATGACGACGACGACGATGATGATTATGATGATGATTGTGACGATGACGACGACGACGACGACGACGACGATGATGATGATGATGACGATGATGATGATGATGATGATGATGATGATGATGATGATGATGATGATGATGATGATGATGATGATAATTCGTCATTTTCGTAAATGAAAAACTAAAATCTCTCAAAACTGCCAAAAACTCTCTTCCGCTATTAAAATATATAGTGTTGTGTAGTATATACAACTAAATATATACTTAATAAATAACATTTAGCATTCATTCACTTGAATATTATTTCGTTTGCTGTGTCAAATAATTGCTGTTATAAATTGTAAATCCATTTACGTAAGGGCTTATAACACATTAAGTACGTTTATGTATTGTTATATTCACTGAACAAGTTGATGCAATTTTTGTCGTTTTGAAAATACGGTGTTGGTACTGTGCATGCATTTAGCAGGCAGAAAATGATAAAGATTTTGGGCGAAAATGCACGAGTCTTACAATTTTGCATTTGTATGCGTTGTAAATCTATGGATTCGCCATCCGATGTATTATTGGACGGGGATAATATTTGGGAAGGAGAAAGAAAGGGTGACTAACAAGCTCTCCGTGAATTTGTTCGTTCGTTAAAATAATGTACTTATACGTAGATATTCAATTAAGTTGCGTTTTCGTTCATTCACAGTTCAGATGTTTAAAGTTCACCAAGTTTTCCTTTGGTGATAATGTGTTATTGAGTAAATGTCGACTATAATCTTGCGAATTTATCTCTGGTTTCAACAACTGGCGAACTTCCCGATTTTCGTCTGATTTTTTCATAAACTTAATATATTAAAATAAAAAACAACAACACAAATGTATGATATTATATTGTGTCCAAATGGTTCATTTTGGTATGAACTATATTTTTTTCGAAAGAAGTGTTTTTATTTATTTTACCTTTGGTTGAGCCAACTCATTTTAATATATAGACTTTCTACCTCTCGTGAAAAAGTCAACGGTCAAACCAGTGAGCTTAAAGCTGTCTTGTCCTTTGTTTAACGTTTATGCCATATCCAACAAGTTGGCCTGAGGTAGCCTGGTGAAGCTAGTATTACATATTTATTTATTTCACCTCCGGTTACATGCGACTATTACACGTCGCACAAATTGATACAATGTATAAAAAGGTAAGCGGATTTTCATTATACAGCAAATTTACACTGCAAGAAGTGCAAGCGAACATTAATACAAGTTAAGCGTACGTTTAAAACAAGCATTTCAAAGTCAAAAGACAATGACCAAATTGTATTAAAAGAACATTATTTAAAATAAATTAAGCTTTAAAAGTGTTTGGCAGAAATGTTCAATAAATATGCATATTTTTATATTCTTCAGTTTGCAATCGCCTTTTAATAAATCGAAAACAAAAAAATTATATTTTCATTGAGTTCGCTCGCTCAAAACTTTTGGGGGCACAAATCCGGAAAATAACTGATACATGTTTTATTTCTTTTCGTGTCATATCAACCATTTTTGACATGGGTTTATAACATGGTCCTTACACGTACTACATTAACTAATTGATAGCAGAAATACGTGGTGTATTGTACAAAGTACGCGCAGATCGTGACTGAAAGTCCCTTAGGACAATGTGCTTCTCTATATCAATATCGCTTGCACGTTTTGCAAACAAATTGGGTCCAATTGTTACTTTGATGGCAAACAGCTATTTTTCTTAACGTTGAAAGGTCATACACGACGTTTGATTTAATTTGTATTTTTCATTTTCAACAGTATATTTAGCAACATGCATGTGCTAAAATTTAATATTGTATACAGAAAATACATGTTTGCGATTATGCTATGAATGTCGATTATTTTTATCTCTGTTTAAAAAACTGGTGAACTCCTTGATGTTCGTCAGATTTCCCGCAACTTAATATCGTAAAATAAATCAAAGCGCTGTAGGCGCTGAATGCCTGGGGTTAGATTTTGTGTGCTTGAGAAGAAGTTTAGTGATTTAACTGAAGAAAATGTAAACGGATCCACGCTATTTTACTGCCAGATACAGTGTATAGGTATGCTGTCCTTATAAAGTTGATGGTTTACTTTATTGCTCATGCTTAATATGCCTATATAGTTTTAATACTAGTTAACAAGAGGTCAGAATGACATTTATGCCCTCCGCTACCCACATACATGCACAGTCACATAGACTGTGACAATAGCAAAATCAATCGAAGACTGATTAACTTACGTAGTGGACAATGGAAATAAACCACATATTTAACCTCATAATACGACCTTGACCTTGAAGGTACAAACCTGGATCTTGCTCGTGACACATTGCGTCATGATGGTTATCATTCTTGCAAAGTTATTTAAAAATATGTTAAAAATTGACAAAGAAACAGAGGACATAAGAAAAAGATCCAAACCTCTGAGTAACCTTGATCATGAAGGTACAGACTTGGAACTTGTCCATGACACATCGTCTCATAATGGTGAACTTCACATCCCAGAATTCCGCATTCATATAAAAAGTAAACGGAAGTAAGCAATGATCTATATTTAGATACTGTCTATAAATAGACGGAGCATGGAAGTAAATCGAAAGTACACTAAGCAAAAGAGGTATAGCAACGTAAAATGCATTTAGTATGTATTATCCGAATTTCTCCCTTAGTCCGAATGTATACGGATTGACTCTAGCGGTTTAGTGCAGAAGCTCAGAGACTGTAAGAAAAGACAATATTTGTGTATATACTACAGTGTACATAGACGGTGGAGGACTACACGATACTGGTGGTTGGTACGATAACATTTTGTTCAACTCTACAGATCTGGTAGAGGTTCGTCTACATAGGCGGTGAATATATACAACAACAGCAACAACATGGCCGCAAAAAAACTATTATTGTTGGCGTTAAATAAATCACTTTCAAGAGCCTAAAATAGCTTTCTTTTACGTAATAAACAGACTATCATAACTAAACCGAAAATTTGCGAATCTGAAACAACTTTTTTCAATTGTGTCAATTTAGCAAACCGTGAAAAGATCCCTTTAAAATAAATCAATTCAAAATGTTGCTATAGAAATATATACACTTTTGCTAAGTAAATTGGATGTGAATGAAAATATAACATTTCTTCATGTCTCTTATTTTGCCATTGCAAATGAGCATCATATTGCTATGTACTTGTTGACGTTGCCAAGGCAACCGTTTATTCACATATCATAGAGATCTGAAGCTTAAGGACTTCATTTATGATTCCGATTACATATTGAAGGAAATTCGAAGATTAGATTCTGAATAATTGCCGCGCATTTTAAACATGGTGAATAGGCCAGTTGTCGGAAGGTCATGTTCTGTATAGAAGAATACAAACAGGCGCAGATAGTCAGACGGGATACTTGTTTAACATGATAAGAGATCAAAAGATGCATCATGTAGGTGAGTCTATTCTATGTGGGCAAGTTTTAGTCGACTGTGCGTTTAAGTCATGATGAAAGCTGGGTTTTCTGTAATAATTATTAGAGATGTTTGTTGTCTTAAACCAATAAAGGCGTATATGTTTGCCATATTTAAAATATTTTCTCTACCGGTGACAAAAAACTGCGCAGCCTTTATTCTATAGTAAAGATGAATATACAATTAAACAATATGGGCCAGTTCTCTTCTCGACATTTATTTCCGATTGAGAGAGTAAAGCCATTGCATATTTAAAATATATTTTTAATATGTTTTTTCTATTATCAATAATGGTAGATTTTGCCCGAACCCCTAAAAAAATTACACAAGTACTTGTATATTGGCAAACACACGTTTTTTTCTTGTTCTTACAAAACTGTTTGTAAGGTCTTTGTTGCATACTACTGTCTCAAATCGCAAATTGAATTTTCACTTTCAGTCCATGCAATAACTTCGTATCGGTTTGTTCAACTATGTTTATGATGGTAACTAGTAACCAAACGGAAAGAAGCGCGGTGTCGTTTGAGCAACTTGGATACATCCATCAATGTCTTTGTGTATAGCGCAACGTATGCAATAAGCTTCCACTCATTAATAAAGCCCTATTTTAGTATGTGCCTTGATCTAATTTATAATCTCAATCACCACCAAGTCATCACTAATTCGTTGGAATTTATAGAACCTTCTCGTAGAATTTGGAATTTCTGATGCGGATTTATTTGTTTTTGTTGTTAGGTTTAAAATATAAACATTGACACATAGGCTGATCCATTATGAACATTAACCTTCTTTGCTTTTAACTTGTGTTAAAGCCTTGCTTAAATTGTAGTCATTAATATAACAATAGAAGCGTTACTTATATTTTAAATAAAGTATAAAAAGTTTTATTCACTTTCCGGCAAGTGCAATTGTTATTTCATGCGTATCTCGCCTAAGCGATCAGGGATCCCTCCATACACTCTGCGAATGTGGGTTTCGTAAGCACACGTTGTACTTGAAAGGATAAACGGAAAAAAGGTAGCAAGTTTATTTTATATTAAAATGCATCCGGCCCTAAATAAAAATAGAAACTTGCAGTAACTACCATGTCATCAATATCGATGATTTACTCGTATAATCTACCTGCATTTTCCTTTTTTAATAAACTAATTTGTCGAGCCATTAAGTTACTAAATGACTAAAGCTGCGTTTGTGAAACACAAAGCCTTCTACTTCGCTCTGCAGTCCCGCAGCAGCTATTTTACAGAAAACAAAGGCCATAACTTAGCCAAAAATCGATGGGCGAACACAAAACTCACACTTCATCTGTAGGCTATGTGGGTCGAGTTACATACCAAATGCCGGCTCAATATCTGATAGCGTTGCGTATATACATCCGGAAAACGGATACTTTAGCGAAAATGTATAAGTCCAGGGCCCATACCGTCGCCAAAATGGATTAGACCGGAGCAGATTTCACACTACATCTGAATATTATGTAGGTTGACTCAAATCCAAACAGCAGCTAAATGTCTGAAAGCGTTGCGTAAACAACGTACGGAAAATATAATTATAGTGACAATTTTCCGGAAAAACCAAGGCCCATTACTACAGCAAAACTCAACAGATCGGAATTAATTGTACACTCATCAGGATGTCATGTAGAAAGAAAAACATACCACAAATAAGCTCAATATCTGAAAGCGTTGCGTCAAAACATCCCGGAAAACGGTGAGCCAATTATCTCCCTCTAAAGATCACTACTTCGCAAAAATTAAGATCCGTCTAAGGCCCGTATCTTCGTCAAATATCAACGGATCGTATTTTTTTACACTTCATTTGTAGGTCATGTAGGTAGAATCACATACCAAACAATCAGCTCAATATCATAAAGCGTTGCGTAAAAATCCTCCGGAAACGTAATTCCGTACGGACAGACAGACGGTCACGGACAGACCAAGACCAACGATCGGATAGTGCTTCTATATGAAACCCTACCGGGTGTATACATATCAAATCAATATCTGAAAGTGTTGCGTAAAACCTCCGGAAAACGGTTATTATACAGAAAATTAATAATCAATAACTTTGAAAATAAGTTTCGAAGGATGGGAGAGTCCACTAGGCATAAATAAGTTAATGCCCTGTGACATGTATACCACTCATTTAAAGCGCCAAATGTCTGCCTTGTCATTAGAAAATAATAGGCTTTTTTCTAAGCATACGTAATGCTTGAACACTCCTATTGATTAATTTATTGAGTTCCCTGAATGGAAAGTTAAATCATTTAAATCTCGTGAAAAAATGTTAGTTTGAAATCCCAGAAATGTCATCGAAATATATTTTTTTAAGGTGCCGTACGCACGATGCCGTTTATAATTATCCATGGGGTTTCAATATTTGTATCAGAGAAAATGCCCAAAATGTAATCGGCCTCAAAATTTACTCTGCTCCGTCAATAATTTGACATTTTATTATTTTATTTTCGTCATGTTAAATGTTAAAAAAATGGTTGAATCAAAATACACACAATCGTGCATTGGCAGTGAACCCAAAGGTTTAATAGTATTTGAGTAGAGGAAATTTGTACCATCTTTAGACTCCACTGTATATATGCATTTGTTAAGTCATTGGAGGAACATGGTAACACAATTTCGTTTTCATAAATATTTGATAGCCAAACACAAAACCAATAAAGATTCAATTATCCTTTAAACCCTGTCAAATGAAATCTCAAATCCATTGATCATTTTATCGGATAAGGTAACAGTATACAAAATATATACACTTTTTATTTAAAGACACAATTTTCAGTAGGGTCACTTACCATGACCAAATTTGTTCATGTTTCTTTTGTATGTGTGGAAGAAAAAATAATGATGCACAGTACATATTCACTGTTTTGCTAGAAGATTGGAGACCACACGATGAGACCTTGACAGTTTGCGGTCGGGTTTAAAAAAAAATAAAAAAATCTTATCCCCCCCCCCCCAAAAAAAAAAACAAAAAAAAAGTTTGCGGTTGAGTTAGGATTAATCATCAACTGGGGAGTAGCCGGTAAGATGATCGTAAGCTACTTAACTGTAATTCGCGTCTAGTTCTTTCTTTCATTTTGCATGACCTATGTTTTGCATAGTTTTCATCAATTAGGTTCGGAATGCTCTCTAAGGGAAAAAAAGGTTATGGGGTTTTAACGTATAAATTGTGATCTTTGTATTGAATTTTGAATTTTTCAAGGAATCTTTAAGTATGTTGTGCCATAATGGTTATAGTTGCAAAAGCAAATCTGGAAAAGGCGAAACCCGCCTGCATATCAGTGTTAAACTATCGCGAAAATGTATTGCTTTAATTTCCCTGCGAAAGTCAAGAAGGAGCTTATTCACTAATACACTATTTGTTTAACCTTATCCCCAACGGTTAATCGAGTTGCATAATTAATTTGAGAAGACGTTGTTTCCGACGATTAGAAAATATACGATAAAACGATCGTATTCAACCGAAATTATTTCACCGACCAGTGTTGTTGTTTTTTGTGCTGCATCATTTTTCGGTAAATTGATCATCAATTTCCAAAAAAGGAAGAACATCGTGATTGTTTATAAATCATCTCCATTAAGTATTTGGCATCGAATATTAAACAATTTGTGTGTGTGTGTTTTTTAGGGATACTCTTCACATCGTTAGATCTTCATTTCAAAGAAAAGGCAATCTGTTCTACTCTCACCGGCTAGTTTAAAGTTTTTGGAAAGCTATTTTCTCAGGAATTTCAACAAAACATTAAAAACGTATTTCCTAGACCAATTATGCCAAGTTGTGTAACTCTAGTTAAAAATATGTAATAATTGTTGACAATGCTATCATAAGACATTAACATATGCACTTTATACGTAGGTTAACTTTAATCGATAAGCTAGCTTCGCAGAAATTGATTTTAAAATTCCATTCAATCTTCAAACATATATTTTTCACTTGACACGACCTTTGAAATGACAACTCAGGTCAAGTTTATTAAGTGACAAGTGTCAAACGTAAGTTGTTTTTTTACTCAACATTTTTTATTTGCACATTCACTATATGGCTGGTTACTTAGTTTCAAAAGGCAGGTTGACTAGTTTTAAGAGGGGCTTAAAGTTTTTTCATTGAAACATGTATTCCCCATATTAAAATGATCCCAAAAGGCATAGTTTGGTTACTCAAGTACCCTTTTTGAATGACCTAATAGTCTAAAATTGAGAATTGCTAGTATGTAGGGCATTGTACACTTCAAAATTTTACATTTAACATTTAAAGGCAGCTTGCGTGTTATGCTTAATATAAAAAGTGAGTACCTTGTCAAATTCCAATTGTAATGCATACTTCAAAAAATATTTCGAAATCCTTGTATGATTCGACAACACTTTTTTAATACTGTGGCATACTGCTCCTGCGAGTATACTATAGCATACGATTATCAGAGAATTTGGGGCAATGTGAACTTATCTTTATATAGCTCGTTCTACTGGCATTTTTAATTACAATATTTTTAATATTGCTTTTACAAAGGGTGGTTAAATTACAAAATGTTCACAAAAAAGATAAGTCGCCTTTTACAAATTCAAGCGTTTGTAATGTAATGTCTTATGGTTTTTCGATAGTGAAATTTTGTCATCGACTTTGGCAGGGATGACATAATATCAATTATTTGTAATTTGCGACAATAATGGGAGATGTAAATATTAATTAAAACCTCGATTGCGTCAAAAGATTATAAACCCATTTATGTTGAGTGTTTAGAAAAAAGGCTTTGGCAAACAGCGTAGACCCAGATAAGACGCCGCATTATGCGGCGTCTCATCAGGGTCTGCGCTGTTTGCTTAAAGTAATTTCTGTAAGAAATAATAAAAAAAAGAAATAAATGTTCTAGACATCCCTAATTTCGGAAATAAATTGATCCAATTTAAAACGATGGGAAAGTCTACTAGGTATAAATAGGTTAAAACACCCCAGAGCCCGTGTCAAGGGTAAGACCATGTATGTTTGGACGACGCATTAACATTGGGAATGAACCCTAGACTTACCGGTCGTTAGGCGGACACCATGTCCATTTCGCCCTTTAAAGTTGTAAATATTGGTTGACATCCCTATTTAATGGAAGGACTTTGAAAAATGGCTTCTATATCTGAAAACTTTATTGATGCATGCACAGGTTTAACCGTCGACATCCTTTTCCCGCAGTTTCCTCTTGTCGAATGACCGACTTCAGTTCTAATTTATGATCACATACACTACTAGACCTTTAAATGTTCTATTAACGCGAACAATTGTCTTTAATTATTAGTACGATTAAGGAGTGTCAAAGAGAGTCAACGACACTATTATAACACGACGTTGAACCCAACTTGACTATTTAAATGGGCAGTCAATCAGATTGAACAAAAAAAGGAAAAGTTCTAAAATACAGTATTTTTTCACAATTATTATTATATATTGATTTAAATATAACGACTGTTATATTACATTACTTGAAAAAAGTTCATATCTTCCGTATATTCGGTAATATAATTTCTCGATGTGAAATCGAAAGTACATCGCCAAAAAAGGTGGCATAACGATATGCATACTACAAATAACGCAAGTAGATTTATCATTTTATTTATAAAATATATACAATTCACTACGCATGCACAATTTGCATTCCTGTGTTTACCACGTGACGATGATGATTAATCTACTTGCGTTATTTAAAGTTAACTGGTTATTACCTGGTACACATACCCAGTAAAATGTTATAACCGAATAAACAGAACGTATGAAAACTTAACAACTTGTTCAATTAATGTAATATACCAGTCGTGATATTTTAATCAATATAAACTAATAATTCTAAAAAAATACGGTATTAAGGAACTTTTTTGTTTTCGTCAGTCTGGTTGACGGCCCCTTTAAAAGTTATGGTACTATTCATTAAGAACAGATGTTCATGGGACATATTAAATATTGACAGTCACCCGTAGTCCAGATTTGTCCCAGGTTTAATCAAGTTAATGTTTTGGTGAAAATATGTCGAGAATACTCGCACAAACAATGTGTTCGTATGAAAATATGCAAGATTATTTTCAATCACAAAGCACTTCGTTTATCGACCGATTGCTTGCTCGAATGCTCGAATATTTCACAGATAATTTCAAGAAAAAATGTCTATTAAACATAAGTATCGCAGTTATGTAGCGCGGTGAATTAAAGGAAATCTTATAACAATAAACACGTTCATTTATTTTATGTGCGTAGAACATTAAACAATTCTCAATACGGGATAATAAAGTACGTCTTTTTTATAGAAAGCTTCGGAAACAAAACAATTTATATTACTTGCTAAGAAAGAATTCATTTTCAGGTTTTTCATTTTGTTGTAAATTCGTCAAATTCGTCAAGCTTACCGGTCTTTTATAAACAACCCGATACTCACGTAAACTGGTAAATCATATACGCGCGACCTAATCAGTAGATATAAACCCTTTATTTCCAGAAGGAAGCATGTTTACGTTATACAAAAAAAATTCAAGTAAAACAGAATTTATATTTTATTAACATTACGTCCATTATATGTTCGTTGATTATATGTATGTTGTGGCTTTAACTAACCTATCAGTATGGAGAAACTTACTTCATTAACCCATTTATGCCTAGTGGACTCTCCCATCCTTTTAAATTGGATCAATTTATTTCCGAAATTAGGGATGTCTAGTATATTTATTTCTATATTTAGAATATTTCTTACAGAAATTCCTTTAAGCAAACAAGGTAGACCCAGATGAGACGCCGCATCATACGTTGATATTCTTTCCGATACTCAGATTAATGTTTATATTACTGCCGCCAAAGGAACAACATATTGGAGATGCCCAGAGCTGCGCCTTGCGATGTGTCGTAGTGAAGTTTCTGTGAATTTGGCAAATTAATAAAACAGAATTTAGAAAGTAATTATTGTGTTACTTATTTAAGAACGTTTAGATTTTTGTGTTCGTGTGGGTACACTTCGAAATTATTCACTTAGAAAACACAACCTTATGTTTGAACGGCAAAGTTTTCTATGGCGGTTGTTGTCAATTATTCATTACATGCACTAAAGCTGTCCATATAACATGCACTAAAGCTGTCCGTCCGATACAAATGTAAAGTGACAGGAACCCAGCATAAACACGCAAAAGACAAAAAAAACATCACATCAGCAGTTTCGCATTGATTTTATGACGTTGTTGAACTGGTAATGCTAATCTTACACTACAGGTTTTTGCAAGGAAATAATTTACATGAAACATCCGTACTTCATATAGACTAAGATGTATGTATTTATTTTCTTTTGACTGCTCTGCAGACAATCATCATCAATGACAAACATAGGAATATTTCAACGCCAGACACATCATCAGAAAGTTTTTTTACTACCAACTGGCGTTTTACGATGCAATAAATAAATACTACCAGCAACGTAATTGTAGCCATAAATGGCTACATTATGAACTGGATTTGTCAATTAGAGCATTAGAGTTTGGCATTATCTCATTTTAGCGGTTTATGGCAGATAAGTGACCTAGACCGCGGCTCAAATTCACCAACCTTAAAATTCTAAAATATAAACTCGGACTTAAACGATTCGAAATATCATTTAATTCATAATTCATATCATAAAACAATCACATCCACTATAAAGAGAATTACACAAAGAACAATTCCCATTCATTTAACACGATTTGATATCTCTAGAAAAATAATTTTTAAATTCGGCAAATAAACGTCTGAGTCTATAATTTAGATTTAAAACGTTCGTGAATATTGGCCCATGGTTCAAAGTCTAAACAAGTCACCATCATATTATTTTTTAAGATACAGAATAACATGAGTTTTTGTTGCTATTGTTTATGTTAATAACGAGCAATACAATTTTTATAATAGAGTCTCTTTGTATTTTTCATAAGTCTGAATTGAGTTCTTGAAAAGGGACTGTTGTAGTTTTTTAACAACTTTGCACGATTTTACAAGACATGTTTTTAAGGATACTGTAAACTACCAATGTTCCAAGTTTAGTCATCCATTCGTTCATATGAATCGACTACAGCTACAGCATGCTTAATTGTTTGAACAACAGGTTTTATATGGCGGAGGCTTGTAAATTATTTATTAAACGCACTAAAGCTGTCCGTTACACATCCAAAAGGGGGAAATATTGTTTTAACCAGACATCTTACCATAATGGGTGTGATAATTGCCAGCTACAAATAAAAACTTATTGAAACCCAGCATAAAAACGCAAAGGAAAAAAAAGACCGTTTCCGAATAGTTTTTATGACGTTGTTGAACAGGTAATCTAAAAACGTATTTGCAAGTAAATCATTAGCATGAACCTTCCGTACCCCATATAGACCAAGGAGAATGTATTTATTTTCTTTTGAATGCTCGGCAGACAATCATCTTCAATGACAAATATAGGCATATTTCAACTGCAGACACGTTATCAGTGCAGAAAGTTGTTCACTACCAATTTGCGTTTTACGATACAATACGTCGTAAATACTACCAGCAACGTTATGTGAGACGTTAATGGCTACATTACGGACTAAAATAGTCAATTAGAGTAATAGAGTATTGCAATTATTCTGCTTTGGAGGTTTATGGCAGAACAATGACATAGACCACTGCTCAAATTCACCAACATTTAAAATGTAAAATATAGACTCAGACTTAATAAAAGATTCGAAATATCGTCTAATCTATAATTCGTGTCATTAAATAATCACATTCAATATAAAGAGAAATACGCAAAGTTCAATTTTCATCTATTTAACAGGATTTGATATCTCTAAAAAACATAAATTTGGGAAATATAAGTCTGAGCCTATAATTTAGACTTTAAACGTTTGTGAAAACTGGCCCAGGGTTCAACGTCTAAACAAGTAACCAACATTTTATTTACAGAATGACATCATTTTGCTGTTATTTTTTATGTTAGTAACAATTAATACAATTCATATTGTTGAGTCTCTTTCTATTTTTCTTAAGTCTGAATTGAGTTCTTGAAAACGGACTTTTGTAGTTTTTGAACAATTTTGCACGATTCTACAAGACATGTTTTCAAGGATACTTTAAACTACCAATGCTCTAATTTTAGTCATCGATTCGTTCAAATAAATAGACTACAGCTACAGCATGTTGAATTAAGAGGTAATATCGTCATTCAGTGGATAATTTCTGTATGACCAATTGAGTATTTATTCGCACAGGTTTTAAATTGGAAAATAATTGAAAGGGTCCAATTTTTCAAATATATAAACAACATTTAAAAAATCAGTTCTTATTTTAATTGAATTTTGGGAAAAAATAATTAATAGGGTGGCTTACTTAACAGAGAGAACGATATAGGTCCTTGGTGACTTAGTTTATCGCTTTCGTGATTTGACTTCAACCTGAAATATCCGTTCAATATCGTACGATTGACTTTTAACAAAAATATAAATACTATATCTAATCTCAAGAAAGTACTGAATTAAACAATGTTTCTTCTTGATAATTACACACAAACACACATACAATAAACTATTGTTTGATAACTAACGTAATGTTTATGTAAAGAAAACAACATCATTCACGTGTCTTGGTTTATTCCGGTGCACAGCATCTGAAAGGATACTGCGTGTAAAGGATTTAAATCAAGATTTTCTACACCCGTAGTGTTTAATGTTTTTGCAAATTGTTCTTTGGAAGCGAATATCTTCAGTTTGCTATTATTTTGCTTTTAAAACAGAAGAATCGCTGATGAATTAAAAACTAAAATAAATGTTAACAAAAAAAGTTACATCAAAGTTGTATGAAATTGCACAATACTATTTGATGTGCAGCAGAAACCTCCTTCATGTTCATAGAACAGGAACATTGTTGGGAGATACCAGTTAGTATGTTCAGATTCGCTCATACGAAACAATTTTGGCTCTGCAAAAGAAACAAATAAAGGTGTGTTGGTATTGGCGAAAACTTGTTCGTAAAACATGTAATACGAATAAACCATTTTCGATTTATGGAACTATATAAAGGTTTGTTTAAATAGTGTCATATACCATTCTTCGTTCATATTTATATGTAGGTTAACGATTGCGAGTATAAATATTGACATTAAAATCGTATTTACTAGCTTTATGTCAACGCCAATACAATACACAACAATAATACAACTTGAGGTATGAAATAAATCTTCGTTTATCATTCATCTGAACAAGATTTTGTGCAATCGTTAATTGATTAATCAATATATGTTTCTGAAGAGGACGTGGAGGCAAAATAACATTTTCAAACAGGTATATTCTTTCAATAATTAAATTATCGAAATCCGCAATCAGGCTGTAATTTTATCGTGTAATGTATATACATTTATACGCCTTTCTGTAAACGTATTTAAAACCTTAGTGATAAATATTGGATCGCATTGCTGTGACTTCCAGGTTTTCACTGAACCTCAGCCAGCATTATGTAAGTCCTCAGCTTTATCAATAGTTCATACAAAAGAGAATAGTAGTACATAATTAGTATCTAAAAAACGAATTGCAACATTAATGCAAGAAATTAAGAATTGTAAATGGTCTTGAATTGCGAATAAGACGCCAGTATTACGGAATACCGGTAGTTTTAAACATCTGGTAAATCGTTTTAAATAAAGTGTTTTGTCAGAATACAAGATCATTCAGACAGAAATTATAGATATGTCAGAGGTATGCTTTTCGTCATACCAAACAATGTCACGTTTCATTCTTGAACGTATGGCTGACGTCAGATTCCCTATAATATACGAAATTATGTAGTATTTAGAAATATGATATCGCAAAGTAATGATTTAGAAAACCCAATGATCATCTGGAGAGAAAACTAACTTAGACACATTTATCTTGTTTTGAACGTTACAAGAAAACTGAAATGAGAGATGGATAAATTACTGAAAACAATCTAAGCAGTACGGAAATTGAATGTTATGTAAATTATCCAAATATATCTCGGAGAAGTATCAAAATTGATGTGTAGTGTATTATACTACGTAAGATAATCGAGAAGCTATTGCATTCCATCAGTTTTATTTTGGTTTATTAATGTGAGGTAATAGAGGCAAATACGTGTTTCAGAAAAGATGCCAAATATAATACAATTAAGGCAAAACGTGTAATAGAAAATGCAAAATATTGTTTACTTCTTTTCAGCACATATTTCCTAATACTATTAGGCTAGTACAAGTGAAATAAAGTAAATTTTATCAGTAAAGTATTTCATGTAAACAATCGTTATTTTGATTACAAACATGTATTCATACAAATAACTGTACAATAGCCTGTTACTGCAATATCTTTCTCAGTTATCGCACACGATTGATAGCACGTTTAAGTTTTTTAATTACGTTGTATATCAGGAATTATTTTTAATCTCGTTTGGACTACAATAATTATATTTTGGTCATTTAAATTTCGAATTTTTACATGAAATTATATCGAAAAATAATGTCTTGGTAGAGCATTCTTGAATTCACCGTGTATTTGCACAGAGAGTTTGATCGCCAAATGAAATTGTAACATGAAGGTCTGAATATTGATACACATTCAGCAATGCCGTCTTAAATATGTCTCAAATCGGTAATCATTGTTACGGGGTTGTTGTCTAATATGTTATGTTAAATTACGGCTAGGTTCACATACATTACTTGTACAAGTGCGGCTTTGTTCTCGTGCATGATTGTTATTTGGATAACTATTCAAATTCATGACTGCTATATTGTGCCAAATGTTCACTTGCATGACTTGTATATTTAACTCTATGTTATATTACCACGATGTCGCATAAATGACTTGTAGATTGTAAGACTCATTGTTATTTTACCTAAATATTTGCATACATGAATTTCATATTGTTAACCGTTATTTTATACTACACAACTGTTCACATTAAAGACTGGATTGTTGTTAAACTATATATTTTATTACCGCAATGTTCACAAATATTATTTTTATATTGTTACTCATTTTTTAATGCGTCTATGTTCGTTTACACGGCTTGTATGTTATTAAACTATGTTATATAACAACAATGTTCACATACATGATATTTATTGGTAAACTCTATGTTATATTACCGCAATGTTGACATACAATACCTTTTGATTGTTAAACTCTATGTTATAGAACCGTAATGTCCACATATATGACTTGTATATTGTTAAACACAATGTTATATTACCGTAATATTCTTACACATTACTTGTATATTGTTAAACGCTATGTTATATTACCGCTAAGTTCGCATGCATGACTTGTATATTGTTAAACTCTATGTTATATTACCGCAATGTCGCATACATGACTTGTATGTTGTTCAAGTCTATGTTTTATTACCGCTATGTATAGTGTTAAACTCTATGTTTTATTAACGTAATATTCATATACATGCTTTGCTTATTGTTAAACTCTTTAATATATTACCGAAATGTTAACATTCATGACCTTTATATTGTAAAACTCTATATTATATTACCGCAATGTTCATCTGGTATCTAGTTGAACTATATGTTATATTACCGCCATGTTCGCAAATAGGACTTGTTTATTGTTAAACGCTATGTAATATTACCGCAACGTCGCATACATGACTTGTATATTGTTAAACTCTATTTTATATTACCGCACTGTTCACAAACATGATTTGTAAATTGTTAAACTCTATATTATATGGTCAAAATGTTTTCATACTTGACTTGCATTTTGTTAAACTCTATGTTATATTACCGCAATGTTCACATACATGACTTGTTTATTGTTACATTACTTGTTATATTACCGCAATTTTCGAATACATGACTTGTATAGTGTTTGACATATAACAACCATAATAATTATGCTTGATGATTTATAGAGACGTTTACAATTAATACTTTGATCAGGGTTATTGGTCTATTACTTACATGTACAGATGAACGACGGCAAAACGCTTGATTAAATATGAAGTGGACGTGGTGAATGTCACGTAGCCTCCACATGTTTATTCGCAAAGCTAGTTGTTTACCAGCTTGTGTAGATAAGTTCTGCAGCTTGACAATCAGTTTGACCTTGGAAATCGTATTTGAAAGTCACAAAGTAATCACCTTTTTGATCACAAAGTTGTTTGTTATAAATAGATTGTGTTGATTAGCTTTGTGTCTTGGAAATGAGTTCGACATTTGGCTTCTAATTAAAACGTACGCAATCACCAGCTTTTACCAGCTTGTGGTGATTGATTCTTTTTCTTTACATTGAGGTCGATCTAATGATGCTAATAAATATCAAATATCATATGACTATACTGTTTATCAAGAGACACCGCTGCAATTAGTCAACTACATTAGAAAATACATGATTTAATGTGTATGATTTATTTGTTTAATTATTGTGACAACTGTTTACTGTTGTTTATCTTGACGCAATAGAGTTCTATATTGTTTTCGCTAGTTGCATCTGATTTCCGCAACTAAACCAGTTTGACCTCGGCACCTGAAAATGATCGTATTAGCCAATGGCGTCATTTCGCCCTATTGTTGAAAAAAGGTAGCAAGTGCCCTTTAAATTAAATGGAACATGGTACCTCTTTGCACCCAGGGGGATGTTAAACATTATACAAGAGCCATGAAAACAACAAGAAGAGCAATTAATGCCGAAATTATTAAAGATCATTCGCAGTTTCGATACTTAGACGGTTATTAAATAGGTGGAGTGTTTACTCAATTTGCGCCGTAATGGACTGTTATTGCACCATGGCATGTGGTACCGTCGTATAGTCTCAAGTATTATTGACCTTAAATTTGAGAATGTGATGAGAACTAATTCATATATCGTCATTCTTCTGTATCCGACTGAATTAAATTATGGTCTTTTGTGAGAAAATAAAGGAATGGTGTATTGTTAAAACACTTATTAAGACAACAGTAATTTTTTTAAACAAAAGGCAGCATATATTTTATAATAGTTACCTGCTTCACCGGTAAACGTTGACAAACTAACGGTGTTTTATTCAAACTATCGTTATATATTTTTACAATGAGACAGATGAGAAAGAAAACCATTCGCGAGTGATCAATTCAAAGTTACCTTTATGATAACCAGCTGACGAGGAACCTTGTAATACTATGCGGCCCTTTATATATGGCAAGGGGCCACTCGCCAAACAATGTGGCAAACACAAATGCATGAGAGGTGACAAACAATTATTTAAAAAGAAGTACAACTTGGGATCAATTATTTGAAAAATAACGACAGATATACAGACTATAAACGTATTTTTTCAGGTGCGAAAAAGGAACTGGGTTATCGCTTTTTTTGCTGCTAGTTAATACATCTATTTTTTATCATGGTGTAACTGGGATAGGGATAGTATATCGAATTTCGTTTTCTTATGATCAACGGCCTAAAGTTATACGTTGGGTGATAAACCCACACAAATTAACACATTTTGCAGTTTTAAAGGATTGTGTTTGCTCTCCAAAGAATACTCGAGGTGAATAACAGTTCAAGGCGATAGCCACGATAATAGAAACATTTCACGACGATAAATGTCAATGCATTTAAAATATTGCGCAGTTTTATAGGATTGTGTTATATCACCAAAGAATACATGTAATCGAGGTGAACTACAGTTTAAGGCCATAATCACGATAATAGGAACATTTAACGAGAATACTTGTCTATGCGTAGCGCAGCCAATCCTCACCACACACGTCCACTTTGCAGTCATGGAGAACTGTGTAAATAAAATTAACATCTCGTCTTTCCGAGACCAGTTGGAGACATTGTAATCGCAAATGTGTAAATTATACTTCGGGGCCTTCTGCTTGTTTATAGAAGTCTCTAACAGAACCTAAGTGACTCATACACTTATTTTGTTTATTCAACCTTACGCTGTTTTCAACTTTATATTTGAACTGTCTCAAATGGATAAGGTACATTCTGTCATATGCTCACATAACTTCATCAATGCGCCTTCAAAGCGCAGCAAAAGGTCAAATGTGACCGAAAATACCGTATGTAATGCCATAACCATATTCTGGTACCCTGCCTCCCCGTTCCGTAGTGAAAGGGGAAGGAACTCCAGTCTACCATAACCCCTGCACTTAATACACAAAACAACTCAGAAATAACTCCGGGAGAGAAACGATACTATAAATATCTTTATTTGAGAAAAATGGCAAAAAACACATTAAAGGCATGAAAATATATTTGCTTACAAAACATAGAGTGGGTAATCACGTGATAGTCGAGAATACGACGTCCATGCCGAGGGAGGTATTTTTCGCCATTTTTTACACTTATTTACTTGTAGTTACTTCTTTAATGCCGCTCACTTTCCAGCCATATAAGCAAGAAAGAAACAAGCGTTTATTTCCTATAAATATTCGCTCTATTTCTCGACCCCACTCGCTGCATAATATTTTAGGGGATGACAGGTCCACTAACAAAATAAGCGGGTAGTAAAGCGAATTTAAAATCGAAATAAACGCTTATCACATTTTTACTGCTTATTGATATTGCCGAAAATTGAGCTGCGTTTAAAAATTAAACAAAAGGAATCAAAGGTATGGAACGGCGAAACATAACTGTCTCGGCATGGATGTCGCAATCTTGACTTTCAGGTTATCACCTCCTCAGGAAACACGGAATACGTTAATGATAAGGGTTGTGATCATTGCTTCGGAGTGGTAAAGCCAACGTATTGCCTGTTTTAACTGGTTTATAGACAAAACGAATCTTATGTTTCGACAAATAATTTAAAAACCACACAGTTTTGTTGACAAATAAAAATGAATTAACCAATTTTGGCGTTTTGTGACTTAACGATGCTGGCGCATAAATGAGACATAAAGAAATAAGCTTCTTTAGCATATGTGTTTGTTTTAGTGTTCAAACTTACATTAAAATAGCAGCCAGCGGGTAAAACCATCACATTCTTGTAACTATGTTCGCATTAGCGATACTACAAATATGTGAAATACAAGTTTTTGAATAAATTAAGTATATACATTGGCTATCATATGAATAATATCAAATCGGCCTCAAAATTTCGCGGTATTTTCTTTTAGTACTTTTGAATTCTAATGTTCTTAGACAGGTAACTTTATTATATGCAAACGTATTATTTTGAAAGGATAAAACTTATTTTTTTGTTTCTTGGTCGTTATTCACGTAGTAATCGGGCTATATATTATGCTTCAAGTTTATTTAAATGTACTGAAATATTATGAACAATGAGTATCTATTCACTCACACAGTTCTAATACTCTGTATTAACTGTCCAAAGGGATTGATCCCAGTTTTATCCATATGTGTATGTTAAGTGTCGGATTGTAGGTATTGTTCTCTATTGTATAGAAAATGTTCACTTGCCGTTAATAAAATACTTACAGCTGTTGCCTATAATTTCTCTCCTTATAATGGATTTGGTGTTCTATTATCCATATTGATTTGGACTTTAAAATATTCTTTTAATGATAAGAACTCTAACGGTGATTCTTTGTTTTTGCATTTTCCCCAGTCATATAACACGATTGTGCGCATATGTGTCGCTTCTCAAATAATCTTTGTTATTTCTCGCGTTGCAGAGTTTCTTCTTTTAAGATAGAGGCTAACACGCCGAGAATCGATGTTCCGTAAATTAAATTGACGCAAAAACTATGCATTAAACTATTGATTATCGTATATTCGAGATTGATAAAACATAGTTGTATTAATAACATACGAATTAGTAAAACAATTTGGAATACATTGATACATATACTTCCATGCTATACCTTTGTGTGAAAATGACGTGCGTGATCCTTCAAAGAAGTTAGGCGAAAGCAGTGATGTCACACTTCTATAAATAGATTGCTGATTTCACAGGAACCAAATTAAAGATATTTTACGATGTAAGCAATGGCATAATTGATGTTTTTGGTAAATATGGTGAAAAGCGCCATTACAAATCTACAAGCTAAGATCGAAATTTTAAAGTAGAACATCTTCGAAAAAAACTAGACATGCCTATAGTTCGACATGGTTTTGTTACACCATTGAATAATAAAAATAATTGCAAAATATATAAATATATTGAATTATATTTTTTTCAGATTATGAAAAAGTTGTTATAATTGTCTGAAACCAAGTTGGTTACATAATAAACTGCTGCATGCGTGTAGATCTAACAACGCACATCAATACATTGTTCAAATTTAATCCATAAATATTCGAACTTCGTATGAAACTGTTCGCGTATTTGTTATTTTCAAATTTTAAATAGTTGAACTAGTACAATGTGTTTCGATGTTAAACACGAAACACAAACAGGCATGCCACATACGTATCGCCCTTGCTTCTGCCATAAATGTCAAGTGTTGTAAACTTTACGGACTTGACATTTGCTGGTATATACTTAACATCCTCTTGAATACTGATATACATTCTAAGTATTTTATTCAACATTGCAAACGTCACTTATAAACAATCAATGTATTTTAAGTCATATCGGTAACAAACTTCAATGTAACAACAATCATCGGGACAATTGAAATCATTTGACTGAGCAGGGTTTGATTCGTGGTATTAAACTTTATTACATTTCCTTTTTTTAATATTTATTGTTTCTGTCAACCTAAATAGACGCGCGTTCTGGCCGCATCAAATAGAAACATTTCTCATACAATTAAGTAAAATGGTGACAAAACGACTGATTATTGATCCGCAAAGCAGTCAACCAACCTACTAATTCATTTATGACGCGGCGTCTCATCAGGGTCAGCGCTGTTTGCGTAAAGGAATTTCAGTAAAAAATATTCTAAATATAGAAATAAACATACTAGACATCCCTAATTTTGGAAATAAATTGATTCAATTTAGAAGGAAGGGAGAGTCCACTAGGCATACATGGGTTAATTAATTATAATACACTTCTCTCAGAATACGCTAAAGAACGAATATGACATATATATCAAAATCAACGCATTTATTTCGTTTAGTTTCGAGAAACGCGTTTCCAAAATTGACACTTTATTTTTATACAAATGTCCGCTTTATCAGAAAAAAGGAAACACATATTCTAAAATGATAAGCAAAAAGTTAATACTTAGTTTTCTACAAGCTAGACGTAGACTTGCTTCATTTGAAAATAAATCACTGCTATGTCTGCAGTATTAATTTATTTTATTTTTTCTAATTCTTGGACTTATTTTCTAAATTCTATCAAAGAACCATAGACACTTCTGAGTATTCAGTTTGTTCTTTTGTCATTTGTGCATGGAAGACATTAAGCTTATCGAAATACTTGTTTTCGTTGTTTATGTAGTAGAATTATAAAAATGTTTTGTAATACTTTTGGGCAAAATGTAAACTTGGTCATGACGTTCCTTAAAAAGGTTTAAATTCCTACGGTAGACAACATTTTATAAACATGCCGAACCCAACACTTAAAAAATGCATAAATAAACGCAATGTTAGTTGTAAACATTTACCTCATAACATAGGTGTTCCCGTATTTACTCCTTTTATTTCTTTAAGTCTATATAAAGGGAAAGTCGAGCGTTAAGATATCATCCCAAACCGCCAAGTGTTTGTTTTTTCACTAATTTAACCAAGTAATTATATTAAGCTAATGTCTAATGTTAATGGCCAAGTTCAGTTACATATAAAGACGTAATCAATTAGTAATGAAGCAACTTCACATTTTCGATGAACACCATGAAAAATTTACATGACGTCAAACGATTCAATTAGGTGCTATTCGGGAAGTCTAACTAAATAAGACTCCATTAAAAATCGTAGTAATGTTTATGTCTTTTCACAACAGTAAACCTATTCATTGTATTAAGCTCATGTCTAATGGTTTTGGCAAGTTGCATACTAAACTTTAAATAAACCAAAATTATTGGTACATCGGAATGCCTCTGACAGTTAAAATGTATTGATGCAGAAACGTCTTTTTAGTCATAAATCCAATTTGATCATTGTATATAACGTGATTTGCATGGAATTCGTATTTATACATTCGCATTACCATTGGCAATGTGTTTATATTAAGAAGGAATTGTACCCGATTATAGAAATTGACCATTACGTTTTAACAAGTTCGCTTGTCACATTCGTCTTATTGAATACTTATTTCCACATTGTGGTTTCTTCTTGCGTCTGAAATGCGAAGGGAACTGGTTGACCATCAGTGAAAAGCCCTTTCGACTCCAAAATAGAAGATTAATGTGCCCGCCAACCATCAGACAATCAAATCATGTCAATATGTGCACTAACATAACTTGAATATAATAGTAAGGGCCATAGACACTTGTTTCTTGTGTCCATTTTTGAACGGGATGCGGCACTATACTATACGCCCGGAAAATATTCAGAGGGTTGAATAAAGGGGATGCGGTTTTAAAAAAGATCCCCCCGCTAATTTTCCCGAGGTTTTTATTTTTCTGTCTGTGAGGCCTTTGAACGGTACATAGATGGAAATGAAAAAAAAATACAAAAAAGTTTGTATAAATAGTAGTATTAGATGAATGCGTTATTGAGTCTAAGAAAGTTCGTTCTCAAACATGTCTATGTATTTTCTGAGACTTAAAACCTTTCAAGACATGCCATTCCATTACAGTGTGTCAAAGGAAGACTTGGCTATCCAATGGTTCATCTACAACACTTGTAAGATATCCGACCAACTTAAAGTAAAACAGATGACAACCAATCCTTGAATGTCAAAGAATCAGTTGCACATGTGAATGATGCATTTCAACATTGCCTGGCCATTTACTCTCCCCTCCCCCTACCCTATTGATTTATCTGGTAAAACACACGAATTTATGAATTTCATGTCATGCTTTGAATCGAATTAATACAGCTGATTATGTTACATGAAACTAGCGATTACAAACTGTTCATATGGCACATAAAGACAAAACCACGAATAGTATCGAGTGAACATACCTCCACAATTGTCTGCATGGATAACTCACCTCTTCTCCTCGGGCGGTGAAAAAGGTCGTGCAACATGCTTATCACGCTATCTTTGTCGTATGTGTAAGATTCAGCAGGTTCTGTTTATGAAGTAAATATTTATTGTGCAACAAATGAGTGAATGAATTAATGAAAACGAGTGATTGAGTGAGAGGGATTCTTTTGTGTCAAGTTGTAGCTATTTAGATAGTTAGTGTAATAAATTAAATTGCAATTCAAGGGTGCAAGTTAACAAACTTTGGATCCTTAATGTCTGCCAGGCTATCAACGACGGATAGCGACCGTTCTGAAGCGACAAAACACTCGATTATGTTCATTTACAACTCGGCGTATTTGCAGTCGCTACACACAAACATAAATAAAATTGCTGAGCAAAGCCAAGTTGTTCGTGGTTTGGAAAATAGGTTCACCAAATAACAGCCACACTTTTTAACCACACATTAAATCTAAATTTGATCACAATAACGATACTTAATGCCAGTGAAAGTGTTTAAGTTAAGCGACATATTTTTGATACGCCTTTTTGTATCACACGGGATACCCATTTACAGTTGTTTCAAAATAGAATTGTACATATAATCATAGGTACAAACTCCTTATTACTTATTATTGGATATGCCACTTCTACAAATTGCACTTTCAGCCAAACTGCGTTTGAAACTATTGACCATATATTTTGAATGTATGAATGGGAATCAGTTAATAACTGAATTCTTTTCGGGATGTTGTCATATTAAGAATTTTCTAAATATGCCTTCCTTCATACTGGGACATGCAAGTACAAATAGACCCTTAAAACTGTTTTCATAAAACTGTTTATTTATAATTGTAAAATGAGTAAACTAAACACACTAAAAGCAGCAAAATCGTACGTCGGTTTGCATCGCCATGTACTTAACGAAATTAATTATTTTCATGAAAGGCTTCAAAATAAAGAATTGGAATTTATTGTTTATGCTATTCCAGTTGTTGTGATAAGGGACTTATAACGTTTTGTTTTTGTAAAGTATTACCCTAATAAATGCTGTTTATATTGTGATGTAAAAGCTTTAAATGTTGAAATGTTATTAAATATGCATGTATTGCCTATTAACTCTGTACGGTGTGAAGTGGGATGCCTTCGATCGTCGCACACTTATTAACGAGGACAATACAATTTATTGAGCCCACAAAAATAGTTCAGAAGAGTTAATATACTTTTCAATTATAGCTACAATATAAAGCTACCAAGTTTTAACTGGAAGATTTCAATTTTGGAGTGGTCTTGGTCTGTGGTTAAAGCCAGAGTTCACGAACAAAGCCTCACCTGTTCGGTTTGCAACATTTATTCACCAAATACTGTTGTTATCGTTTCTTTATTGTTTATATAATTTTCTCACATGTTATTACCAAATGTTACTGTTATATTAACTGCAAAATTTAATAATGTTTTGTTCTGAATATCAAGGTAATACAATAAATGGTTGTATATTTTATGTCCTTTGGGCGAACAACTTAAGAATGGTGGCAGATGTCATTGAACTTGACACGAAAGTTTACGGATTTACCCGAAAGTACATCAAAGTACACGGATTTACCCGAAAGTACATAAAAGTACACGGATTTACCCGAAAGTACATTAAAGTACTAAACGGCAGTTTTGATTAAAAGTTCAGAATCAACAAAATGTTTTTGATAATAAAAGTAATTTAAGTAACTCTCATTGGAAAACATTTAACGCGATAAGTATTAACGTTTGTTATTATATGAATAACGTTTGAACTCAACGCAATTTAAGGATATAAACCCAGGATTTTCCCTCTTAGTTGCGCGAAAAGACAAATGTTATTTTTCATGCATTATTTCAATCAATACGTTAATATTTTTAATGTTATGTCTGCATGTATATTATTTCGTCCTTAGGAAAATTACGCTTGTTTAGTTGGTATAAAGTTGTCTCAAAATATGTTTTTTTTTCTATACAATCTCTGTTGTCGGAAGTTCGAACGTTTTAAGCGAGAAGAGTATATCGTAATTTGTCGTATGTCGTATAATAAGAGGCCATACGTTTAAACCTATGTTGCCAATATATGTTTGCTGCGTTTGTCATAGTGTGTTTAGGTGTTTATTTTGCAATTGACCCACTTGAATCAAAAGTAACTTCAGAACTGAAACCACGGACAGTTAACATGTGAATATCATAAAAAACAGTCTCAGTAACCAGATACGAACTGTATAAATTAATAAGCCAATTGTCAATCGGATTTCATCTCAAGTTAAACTGTGTATGATTGCGTTACCGTACAAATCCACAAATTTCAACTGCGATAAAAAAAACATATTTATAGCACACTGTCTTTTATAAGTTTCAAATTTAAAATTACCATGTATCATTTCATTCTACTACACCGATGCAATATAAATCACGCCCTTTTAAAACATGGCTTTTTCATGTGCGTCAAGTATCGTCGCAGATTAACCCTGTGCAGCTTCTGGGTATTTAAAACTGTATGCAATTTTACTATACTGCCAATTAATGATCAGCCATTCCTGGCAAAAAAGGTACGCCCGTCTCGCATATATCTAAACGCATTTCGGCATATAATACGTTTATGCTTTGGTTAGAAGAACCACTGTAACTAATAAGGGTGTCAAATCATTCTTTTCGGGATGTTGTCATATTTAGAATTTTCTAAATATGCCTTCCTTCATACTGGGACATGCAAGTACAAATAGACCCTTAAAACTGTTTTCATAAAAATGTTTATTTATAATTGTAAAATGAGTAAACTAAACACACTAAAAGCAGCAAAATCGTACGTAGGTTTGCATCGCCATGTACTTAACGAAATTAATTATTTTCGTGAAAGGCTTCAAAATAAAGAATTGGAATTTATTGTTTATGCTATTCCAGTTGTTGTGATAAGGGACTTATAACGTTTTTGTTTTTGTAAAGTATTACCCTAATAAATGCTGTTTATATTGTGATGTAAAAGCTTTAAATGTTGAAATGTTATTAAATATGCATGTATTGCCTGTTCGCTCTGTACGGTGTGAAGTGGGTTGCCTTCGATCGTCGCACACTTATTAACGAGGACAATACGATTTATTGAACCCACAAAAATAGTTCAGAAGAGTTAATATACTTTTCAATTATAGCTACAATATAAAGCTACCAAGTTTAACTGGAAGAGTTAAATTTCGGTGTGGTCTTGGTCTATGGTTAAAGCCAGAGTTCACGAACAAAGCCTCACCTGTTCGGTTTGCAACATTTATTCACCAATTACAGTTGTTATCGTTTCTTTATTGTTTATATAATTTTCTCACATGTTATTACCAAATGTTACTGTTATATTAACTGCAAAATTTAATAATGTTTTGTTCTGAGTATCAAGGTAATACAATTAATGGTTGTATATTTTATGGCCTTGGGCGAACAACTGGAGAATGGTGGCAGATGTCATTGAACTTGACACGAAAGTTACGAATTTACCCGACAGTACATAAAAGTACACGGATTTACCCGAAAGTACATAAAAGTACACGGATTTACCCGAAAGTACATTAAAGTACTAAACGGCAGTTTTGATTAAAAGTTCAGAAGCAACAAAATGTTTTTGATAATAAAAGTAATTTAAGTAACTCTCATTAGAAAACATTTAACGCGATAAGTATTAACGTTTGTTATTATATGAATAACGTTTGAACTCAACGCAATTGTAGGATATAAACCCAGGATTTTCCCTTTTAGTTCCGCGAAAAGACAAATGTTATTTTTCATGATTTATTTCAATCAATACGTTAATATTTTAATGTTATGTCTGCATGTATATTAATTCGTCCTTAGGGAAATTACGCTTGTTTAGTTGGTATAAAGTTGTCTCAAAATATGTTTTTTCTATACAATCTCTGTTGTCGGAAGTTCGAACGTTTTAGCGAGAAGAGTATATCGTAATTTGTCGTATGTCGTATAATAAGAGGCCATACGTTTAAACCTATGTTGCCAATATATGTTTGCTGCGTTTGGCATAGTGTGTTTAGGTGTTTATTTTGCAATTGACCCACTTGAATCAAAAGTAACTTCAGAACTGAAACCACGGACAGTTAACATGTGATTATCATAAAAAAACAGTCTCAGTAACCAGATACTAACTGTATAAATTAATAAGCCAATTGTCAATCGGATTTCATCTCAAGTTAAACTGTCTATGATTGCGTTACCGTACAAATCCATAAATTTCAACTGCGATAAATAAAAAACATATTTATAGCACCCTGTCTTTTATATGTTTCAAATTTAAAATTACCATGTATCATGTCATTCTACTACACCGATGCAATATAAATCACGCCCTTTTAAAACATGGCTTTTTCATGTGCGTCAAGTATCGTCGCAGATTAACCCTGTGCAGCTTCTGGGTATTTAAAACTGTATGCAATTTTACTATACTGCCAATTAATGATCAGCCATTCCTGGCAAAAAAGGAACGCCCGTCTCGCATATCTCTAAACGCATTTCGGCATATAATACGTTAATGCTTTGGTTAGGAGTACCACTGTAACTAATAAGGGTGTCAAATCATTATCCTTACAAATGTAGTTGTGTTGTGAAAAACATTATTTGAAAATAAAACAAATATCATAGCGGAAACAATTAACAATACAATGTCTACACATAACCCATCAACTTATCGTTTTTTTTTATATTTTGAAAGCATAATTGTATTATTCAATGACTAGAAACTTAAACAAAAACGGACAGCAGTACTTGCGAAGCCCATTCATTATGTAAACAAGAAAAAATGGACTGAGAAATGAATTTTGTAATTTACTTCTATCGTTGATTCAACGAATTAACCATGCACGTCTGCAATTCTAGCTGTCCAATTTTCCTTGCGCATTACGCATCACGCTGATTAGTAAAGTACAGGTTTACGGCTTTCGCATGGTATATAGGCCATGTCTCCTTAGATAAATAGGGAACGCTCTTGCAGACGTGAAGCGAAACAATGTCAAGTTTAATTTCTTGAACGCGTGACCGACATCACATTCCTTCTACAAGACGGGAAATAAATTGGTATTGTAATGAAATTGGAAATACGGTCTAGCAAAAAAATGCGATTAAAAAATTAACGACCGTCTGGAGGGATAATTTAACTTATAGCTTTCAAGGATAATGTTTTCTATGTCACGAAATTGTTTTCTGAAAATCTAATTAGAAATTGGCTTGTCACTGCAACGCAGAAACGACGATCATGTGCATTGTTGACAAATGTTGCAAAGGGTACACATTAAACATAAAATCATTTTTAGGGAGATTGTCCCTATTTATTGTTATTGTAGTGCGGCGTAATTTGCATTATATACATCTCATGGTTTTGTTACATCGGTTATTTAATGTGCTGCAACGCAGTAAACTATATCTTGGACAAACATTCAAATTGCCTTGATATTACTTATATGTTTTGAACACATACTAATTCCATTCGGTAAGTTCATGAGTACGTATTTACCAGTCAGATAGGTTATGGTGTGTTTGGTAATCGTAATCATTAACGCCTTTTATAAGGTGGTGTAATGGATATGGTGTCCGCCTTGCAACCGGGAAGTCATGGGTTGGATTCCCACATTGAGAGCGTTACTTATATACCAACCCCCACCCCCAAAACACCAAGTACAGACCTGGGGAAAAGACTCAAGAGCGTTTTAAGTAAGCAGCAACAATTTTCGATGCAATCGAGCAAACATAAATAGGTTTAAAGCACTTTCTCAATCTAGTTCATGTTGTCATTTATTATATCAAATAGTCTCGAGTCCAAAGAAGTGTGAACTTGTTGTGGCAATTAAATTTCGCGATGAGTCTAATTGTTATTATATAAATAAGTATTAACATTATTATATCAAATGTACAGTTACCTGATACACATTCAGTAAAATGGTGTATGATAAATATCTATAAACTACTAGGTGTATTTCTTATACTGCACCGTAAGAATATTGAAATAACAAAGTGGTATGTATTTGTTCTAGAAATTATTTACGTCATTGCTCCAGAGCGACATAATTGGAATTTTCTTAGAAATGATGAAATAAAGAGAACATAAGTATCATATAAATCCGTTCATTGCATCATATAACACAAATTCTAGATCATCGTCGAAATTAGTAAAGACTTTAAGCATAATGATGAGACAATAAAAAATGATATATATACAACAATATTTTTATAAATGAAAGTCGTGTGGGCTATATGGTATATAAACATACTTTCTTTAACACGCTTTACGACTTATTTAGAAATTTGAATCAAAAGTAAAGTTGTTTCAACAATATGGATGATATATATATATACATACATATATACATATTTAAGTCTAAATGCTCTGTATGATAAATTGAAAGTTTGGAATCTTTCAGTTCTTAAATACTGTATTTGTGAACGTTTCCCTAATAAACGTCCTAATCGTGTGTATTGTTTTTTTTCTCAACATATATGCACATTAGTCATTTCAACTACCGATGTAGGTACGACATTCAAAATACGCACGTGAATACGAAACATGTTGTTTACCAATATTTTCCTTGTGTACATGGAACCGTCTGATATATGATCAAACTAAATGAAAACATCGTGTCTCGTTCAATTAAGCATTTTACTTAGGGAAAAAGCGGAGCATTTGTGTGGATTAAGACTTGGCAAACGACTAGTCTAGTTATGCAACAATGGATGTGACAGTGGATCCAAAATTAAATCGACTTATGGAATAAGCATACCATTTGTTATAATGGTTTTTAAATACAAATGCAATTTATTTGACTAATTTTACTAATGAATTAATATAAAATAATATTTGGATTACTTGTTTATTTGACAATCTTACAAATTAGAACGTTTCGATAGTATAACTAGCTAACGTCCGCTTGCAAGTTTTATGTTTTTCTTCATCATGAATAGTACGGAGTGTTTTACTTGTGTAACTATCGTATCTCTTAATTTATGTTATTTGAAACATGCCAGACATAAATGTAACAAGAGATAAAGGTTGAGTTAAGAAAAGCATCTACTGTTTAAGTGATGACGTACATAAACGTAATCGATTATTTTCGTTAAGGACCAGTGGACAACAATTGTGGTTAATATTTTTTCGTTAAATCGCTTATTTTGCAACTATAAACATAATACCATATACTTCGTATTTGTGTTATTGTAAAAATGCAAGCATATATGGTCGATATATACATTTAAATATATTCCAGTATTATTTCCTTGCAACCCAACATTTCGAACATCAATGATTTCGCGTCTTAAGCTCTTAATATGCCATCATTTAAACGGTTAGCTGTACATATATAGCATACACTGGGTTCAAATTACTGAGATGAATGAGATGAATGAGCTTTTATAAAAAAATAAGTGGTATCGGATCCCAATGCTTGTTTATAGAAAAGAAGGTAATGAAGGCATACTTTATAATCGCAATGATTAAATGCTAGTTAGTAGGTTAAAGAATGCCACAAATAAAACATATCCGAAATTTAAAAGTTCAAAATTGTGAACACTCTAGAGGCTACATTAATTTTCAGATCTTTATGAATGTCAAACCATAAAAACAAATGCTATCTCTGTCGAGAAAACTGGGTTAATAAACTGCGGTCACTAGTTCAAATTAATAAAAAGCTTGCAAAAACTCTGAAGTTCAATTGTTCAATTTGTGATAAGGGACTAAATGGGTATCTTGGTATTGCAAATTGTATGCATTTTTACTATACTGCCGATAATTGATCAGCCATTAATCGCAAAGTAGAAACGTCCGTCTCTAATATATCTCAAGGTTTTCCGGTATGTAATACGTTTATGTTTCTGATTTAGAAGTTCCACTGTAACAAATAAGGGTGTCAGATCATAATCCGAGCTCCTGTTGTGGAAAATATTATATAAAATATAAAAATGACATTGTGGAAACAATTTACAATAAATGTCTTCACATTACTTATCAAATACAAAAAATACATTTTGAAAGCATTATTGTTTTATCCAATGACTAGAAACTTAACCAAAAACGGACAACAGTACTTTATAAGCCCATTGATTATGTTAACAAGAACAGAGTGGACTGAGAAGCTATTTTTGTAATTTACTTCATCTTTTACGCAACGAATTAACAATGTACGATGGTCGACAGTCCGTGCTGTCTGTTTCGCCCTGTGCATTACGCATCACGCTGAATAGTAAATTACCGGAAATTGGCTTTCGCATGGTATAAAGGCCACGTCTCCTGAGATAAATATGGAACGCTCTTGCAGACGCGAAACAATGACAAGTTTAATTTTTTGGATGCGTGACCGACATCACATTCCTTCTACAAGACGGGAAAATAATTGGTATTGTACTGTAATTTGAATTACGGTCTAGAAAAACAAACAAAATGCGATTAAAAAAATTAACGGCCGTCTGGAGGAATAATTTAACATATAAATGTATTAGTTTTCAAGGATAATGTTTCCTATGTCACGAAATTGTTTTCAGAAAATCTAATAAAAAATTACGTTGTCCCTGCAGTGCAGAAACGATGATCACGTGCATTGTTGTGAATATTTATGCAAAGGGAACACATTTTGCATAAAATTCTTTCTTGGGAGATTGTCGCTATTGATTGTAGGTGTAGTGCAGCGTAATTTGCATTGATTACATCGCATGTTTTTGTTATATCTGTTATTTGATGTTCTGCAACACAGTAATTTATATGTTGGGAAGACATTTTAATTCACTTGATATTACTAATAAAATATGTTTTGAACACAAATAAATTGCATTCGGTAAGTTCAGGAGTATGTATGTACCAGTCAGATAAGTTTTGGTGTGTTTGGTACTCGTAATCATTAACGCCTTATGTAAATGTCGCGGAGATGTAATGGATATGTGTCCGTCTATCAACCGGGAAGTCATGGGTTCGATTCCCACATTGGGAGCGTTATTTATATACCACTTTCACCATAAGATTACCATATATCATTTTATTCTACTACAGCGATTGCATATAAGTCACGCCCGTTGAAAACATGGCTGATTCCCTGTGCAGCTTACTGGTATTGAAAACTGTATGCAATTTTATAATACTGCCAATAAATGATGAACCATTTTTGGCTAAGTAGAAACATCCGTTTTTCATATACCTAAAGGCATTTCGGCATATACTACGTTTATGCTTAGGTAACGAGTACCACTGTCACTAATTAGGGTGTCAAATCATTACCCGTAGTTATGTTGTGAAATATATTATTTGAATATAAAAAATATCATAGCGGAAATAAATTACAATAAAGTGTCTACAATTTACCTATCAAATAATCGTTTTTACATTTTGAAAGCATTATTGTTATACCAAATGACTTAAAACTTAAACAAAACGGACAGCATTACTTTAGAAGCCCATTGATTATGTAAACAAGAACAGAGCGGACTGATAAACGAATATTTTAATTTTCTTCCATCCTTTATTCAACGAATTAACCCATGTATGCCTAGCGTCTAGAAAAAAGGCATTGGCAAACAGCGTAGACCCAGATGAGACGCCGCATAAGGGTCTGCGCTGTTTGCTTAAAGGAATTTCTGTAAGAAATGTTCTAAACATAGAAATAAATATACTAGACATCCCTAATTTTGAAAATAAATTGATCCAATTTTGAAGGATGTGAGAGTCCACTAGGCATAAATGGGTTTACAATGCACGTCTGCAATTCTCGCCCTGTGCATTACGCATAACGCTGAATAGCAAATTACAGGTTAGTTGCTTTCGCATAGTATATAGGCCATGTCTCCTGAGATAATTAGGGAACGCTCTTACAGACGTGAAGCGAAACAATGTGAAGTTTAATTTCTTGGACGCGTGACCGACATCACATCCCTTCTACAACACGGGAAATAAATTGATATAGTACTGTAATTGGAAATACGGTCTGGAAAAATAATGCGATTAAAAAACAACTAAACGACCATCTTGTGAATAATTTAACTGGAATATAATTATAAGCTTACAATAAAAGACAGATAAAGTGGCTTACTAGGTGAAAATTACCGCAACTCCAGCACGAAAAACACGGAAACGACGCTATCTTTGAAGTATGTTCAAAATGACCTATCTTAAACCTAGTAACATCCAGTTTACGCATGCCCCCCCCCCCCGTAAGTACATTGAAATTAAATCAAATTCTCGTTTTCATTTGTTCGCCTGCGAATAACTAAGGTTTATAGTCGGGATATGAAAGTCTGTCTGCTGATGTTCTACTGTTAACCACTTTGTTTTAAGGATTAAGATTTATACAAACAGGAGTAATTTTTATCCATTCCCATACACTATGACAGGAATTCACGACTTGTTTATTTTCACAGAGCCAACTTAGAGGAGTATCTGGGCCCGACGAGACTATGTCGCCACACACACGAGTCTACTGATGTTTGGTTAAATAGGACAGCGCGCACGTTTGGTATACCAGACCTTCTAGCCGGTACCATCGATCTATCTGAATCATAGGGTACTTAGCGTTGTAAGGGCCCTCCTTCATATAGAACATTACAACATAACAGTACCACGGATTCGTCGCTAGAGTTGTGACATAATATAATGTGAGTGTGGACACTGTGTTGATTCGTATTCGACGATTCATATCTGACGGTGGTGTGGTAAACTTTATACTTTTTACTGTATTATATGCATAATCGTTGAGTCATTTATATATTTCAAATAATAATTTGATACAAAACATTATCAAAATCTTACCAATAACATTTAGGTTGCATGAAAACTGACCAATGTCCATAAATTTAGGCAACATTTAATGTACACATCGATCACTTCCAACAAGAGACCGTTACAAAATAATGCTATGCAGTGTTAACGGTAAGAAAAACAAAGTACTTTATCTAGAGGCATTGAAAACCCATTTAATGGAGGTATTGGTAGTCACTAGTAGTATAAGTTACCCCTCGAAATCCAACCTGTCATTGATTGGTAACAATTTACTCGATATACCCGTGCATTTGATCAATAAACTGGTATGTATTAAAAGAAACCGTTTTGTCGAGGAGTTTTATTTCTATCAAACCAATTTCATTGCATGGCAAACTGAAGAGTGCGATGAAAATTCTTGCAGGTGGCGTGTTTCGAATCGTAAGGTCGTGCGTTACATTAAATAAAAAAAAATGGAAAAGTTTACATAATAAAACTGTAAAATTACATATATTGCACAAAGAAAGAGATCGTGCGTATCTTTGAATCGGAATATTGTAAATTTTACATATATTGCGAATAGAAGATTTTATCGAGTTAATCGAAATCGGAACATTACTTTCAGCGTTTTACGTTCATTTAAATTATGATTTAGTTTTTATTTACCAGTGTTGTGATTTATTAATATTGCTGCAACGTACATATTTGCACTGTTCAATAAACAGAATCCTTTATTGAAATATACCGACTTTATTTGTTTTCTAAAATTTATTTTTAGACTCCATTTTCGAGAGTAAGTATACGCACTATTCACCTGTTCTGGTAAGATAGAAGAATTTGTTGTTGATAGCGCAACAAAGAACAGGAACAAGAAAAAATCTCTACATATCTTGACATGGGAGATTCTTAATATTCAAAATTATGATTGACATCATGTCTGAACAATATAAATAGTAGATGAGAAAGAAGCGTCCCTTAAGTGACCCCTATCAATGAATTTAATATCAAAATAAATATGAATAAGTGATACTCCAGCTGCTGGAGCAGTATTGCATACTCATTATAAACAATAAGTTGGTCCTTTATTTCAGGCAAGTGACCAATTACCAAAACAGTACAAAACAGCACAATACAAAACAACATACACACATAGAAGAATAAAGCTGGGGTCACCGTCTTGGAACGGTCAATGCAAAGCAAAAATTGTGAGAAGGAAGTTGCATCAGTATCTTCAACAAACGATATGACTTGTTGATGGACTTCTTTGATCTTTGATTTTTGATTGATTTTTCACCCGATTTAATCAATTATACCCTAAATGCGTAATATTTCACTGTGTTTTTTTTCTTATTCGATAAATGCAAAGTTTAATATTATTAGTAAAACTTTTTAAATAATAGAAGTTATGATAACAATGCAATCAACAATACTACGATTAACTCCGTATCGAGCCTTGTGTATCTTTCTGTGATGGAAAACACTTCCTCCGATGACTAGGTTACTTGTGGCGCACAGGTCGGCGAATCTCTCCTCGTTGTCGTTCATCTCGCCCAACCCTTGCTTCCTTATTCTCTCCTCATATCCTCGGTTGTTTCTGTCGATCTTGGCGTTGAAGTCACCCATAAGAATGATGCGGTTTCTCTTTGGTCTGTCTTGTATGATGGTTGATAGTCTATTGTAAAAGTTGCCCGTCTGAACATTTACCATACTCTAAAATATCAATTTAAAGGATTTAATGTCAAAATCTATGAAAAGGTCCCTTTAATGCGTTAACTTCGTATTAGATAAAATATTAAATATATTTTATATACCGGTATAAACACATGAGCCTGTTAAATATCAGCTTGTTTTTGCTTTTTTCACGACTATTTTGTTGACAAGTAGAAAGATTAAACTCTTATACTCAAGGGGTGTTCGATTCTTATGTCTCAAATTAATCTTATATATCGCGTATGTTCACTTAAACGAATCGTAATTATTTTTTTAACACACGAAAAGTTGATTTTTTAAACTTATAATAATCGACATTAAATACCAGATTAAGATTAAGTCGTGAACACTTTTATAACGTGAATGGTCACATAGATAACGGATACATCAATATGTATAAAGATCATAATACTAATTAAACGTGTGGTTAATGTGACCGTTACGTTTTTAAGTATTTTTGTCAAAAGTAGACGCTGATCGATTTTGATTTGTTTCTAGCATTGACACTTAATGCGAGATATTGGACTACTTATTTATTATTATTTAACAACGCCGAGATATATATAGCGGTAAAACATATACCATACAGCGGACCATAGCTTGTGATTTACATAAATCATGTACCATACAGCGGGCCAAAGCTTGTGTTTTACATAAATAATATACCATACAGCGGACCATAGCTTGTGATCTACATAAATCATATACCATACAGCGGACCAGAACTTGTGATTTACATAAATCATATACCATATAGCGGACCATAGCTTGTGATTTACATAAATCATATGCCATACAGCGGACCATAGCTTGTGATTTACATAAAACATATACCATACAGCGGACCATAGCTTGCGATTTACATAAATCATATACCATACAGCGGACCATAGCTTGTGATTTACATAAATCATATGCCATACAGCGGACCATAGCTTGTGATTAACATAAAACATATACCATACAGCGGACCATAGCTTGCGATTTACATAAAACATATACCATACAGCGGACCATAGCTTGTGATTTACATAAATCATATACCATACAGCGGACCATAGCTTGTGATTTACATAAATCATATACCATACAGCGGACCATAGCTTGTGATTTACATAAAACATATACCATACAGCGGACCATAGCTTGTGATTTACATAAAACATATACCATACAGCGGACCATAGCTTGTGATTTACATAAATCATATACCATGCAGCGGACCATAGCTTGTGATTAACATAAAACATATACCATACAGCGGACCATAGCTTGTGATTTACATAAATCATGTACCATACAGCGGACCATAGCTTGTGATTTACATATACCATACAGCGGACCATAGCTTGTGATTTACATAAATCATGTTGTTAAAATGAAATTATTTCCAAAAAGGAGTACAGAAACTGTATAATATAATGATCATTAAAATTGATAAATATGTAACCATGTTTTATAAGATCTTGAGAACATCAAGTTTTGTGTTGTTTATATGAAACAATACGTATTTTGGTGTGAAATCGTTACATTTATAAACATGTACATCTTTGAATTCAATTTTATAAAGCATATCCGAACAAATCTCATTGAAACAAAAAAAGCAAGTTTCTAAAACAATATTATTGGTGGTTTCTTGTTGTTAATTGTATATGTGTGCAATTGAATAACTCTAAACATAATTAATCTTTTTCGAAAACTATCATGGGAATGTAAGCATGATTGTCCTTGATAGCATAGCATTTTTTCGTGCTAAATGTTTTGTTTTGGTTCAGATTCTATCTTTACAATAACTGACTTGTGTATTTCTAACGTTAGCTTGGTCGTATCCAAATTTTCTTTAAAGGTGTCTTCCCTTTTTCAGCGACCTCCGAGTCTATATTAATGTCAAAAGCAAGTATCTTTCATAATCTAGCACATGCTGTCATTTTATTTATCAGATATACTCTAGAGAAAAAAGTGTTAACTTATAGTGGCAATTAAATGTCGAAATGACGTCTTATTAATATATATATATATATATATATATATATACAAGTATTAACATTATTTTATCAAATGCACAGTTACCGGATACACATTCAGTAATATGGTGTATGATTTATATCTATAAAATGCTACGAGTATTTCTTAAAGTGCATTAACATGTTAAAGATTCAATAGTAGTGTTACTGGTTTATCCTGTGATTCACACTATGATATTGATTGTACTTCACGTTATCTAATATATCTGATAAAATGTAAAAAATGCTGTAAACAATATGTCGGGCAAACTTATCAAAAGGTATCCAAAAGAATGAATAGCAATATATTTGATATAACACACTGTTCAATAAATCATATTTCACATGTTGCTACACATTTTCTACTCACAATGATTGTAGTTTATCTGAATTCCCTTTTGTACCTATTGATGTTGTTGAAAACAATCTAGACTGTTTATGCAAAGAAACATTTTGGATACATAAAGTAAAAACTATGTTTTCTAACGGTCTAAATAATAATGATTCACGTATACATTTGATGTGCCAATTACACTGTCTTTTTTTATTAAAAAAATTGTTCGGAATTCAAAATACGAAACAAAGGTGTACCACATATCACTTGTTTTTAGTATATATCAAATGAAAATGAAGAGTTCAAATCTTTACAAATAATTTTAATAATAAACAGGTACTTTTTTAATTACAACCATCCGCCGATCGATATCATACTAAAGCCAAATCTGTTCTTCGTTTCCGGTTTTATTGGAAGAAATTTTTAATCAATGTATTTAACATTACTGTTGAGCTTCTCCCTTCAAAGAAGGCGGCATGTAAAAATCGCATTACCGTGTGTACATCTATGTGTCTTTCAGTATGTTTGAAATTTCCCGTCTAAGCCCTAAATGTGTTATATATATATGATTGAGTTTAAAATAATGGTGTCTAATATCAAAAGACGACGTATCGTGTCTAACGCCCGTCTGATAACCTTAAAGTAAATGCTACACTTAGAGTTCAGACATCAGCTTAAAATTCATGTGTATGCTTTTGCATATAAAACACATTTTTGATATCTTGGTACAAATGTTTTCCATCATAAGCCTTCGTTTTGCATGTTATACACAGCAAAGTGCGAGCGGTCCTTCAGTTGCATAGCGTTCAGATATTTAAAAGTATGACCGCAGCTAAGCTTCATAAATGGACATTGGTAACTATTGTTACCACTATCCTTCAGCCATTTTAATCAACGAACGTGAATACAGGGCATGTTGTTTACCTATATTTTCATTTTGTTCATGGACCCGTCTAATATACAGTTAAATTACAAATAGCACCCATATCGTTCAATTAAGCATTGACTCAAAAAGCGCATTATTTGTGTGGGATTAAGACTTTGCCAACGACTAGTCCAGCTACGCCACAATGGATGTGACAGTGGATCCAAAATGAAATCGACTTTTGGCATCAGCATATCAGTTGTAATAATTGTTTTGAGATACACATGCAGTTTCAATAAGCCGAATTTTAAGAGTGAATACAAGTAAAATCATATTTGGACGACTTTTTTTATTTGACAATCTAACGAATTTAAACGTTTCGATAGTATAACTAGCTAACGATCGCTTGCAAGTTTAATGTATTTCTTCATCATGAATATTACGGAGTGTTTTACTTTTGTAACTACCGCATCTCTTTGTTAATGTTATTTGAAACATGCCAGACATAAATGTATCTAGAAATAAAGGTTGGACTAAGAAAAGCATCTACCGATTAAGTAATGACGCACATATTAAACGTTATCGATTATTTTCGTGAAGGACCAGTGGACAACAATTTTTGTTAATATTTTTGCGTAAAATCGCAAATTTTGCATCAACTATAAACATTATTCCATTCACTTTGTATTTGTGTTATTGTAAAAATGCAAGCATATATGGTCGATCTATACATTTAAACATATTCCAGTATTATTTCCTTGCAACCCAGCATTTCGAACATCTATGATTTCGCGTCTTAAGCTCTTAATATGTCATCATTTAAACGGTTGGCCACACATATGTAGCTTACATTGGGTTTAAATTACTGAGATGAATGAGCATTTATAATAAAATAAGTGGTATCGGATCCCAAGACTTGTTTATATAAAAGAAGGTAATGAAAGCATACTCTATAATCGCAATGATTATAGGCTAGTAAGTAGGATAAAGAATGCCACAAATAAAACATATCCGAAATTTTAAAGTTCCAAATTGTGAACCCTCTAGAGGCTACCTTAATTTCCAGATCGTCATGAATGTCAAATCATTAAAACAAATGATATCTATGTCGATAAAACTGGGTTAATAAACTTCGGTCACTAGTTCAAATTAATAAAAAGCTTTCAAAAACTCTAAAGTTCATTTTTTTCATAAAAATATAAACTTGCTCAGAATATCTGAGCTTAGGATACTTTTCCCGAGATATAAATGTTTCTTGAGATTTCATAAAAGGTGATTGAAACAATTCCTTCGGGTATTATGTGGGTGACTTGGGACATTTAACCTTCTTGTTTAATATTGTAACAACTTGCCCAATGCTTAACCATGCATCATCAGGGATATTCCTTTCTACCTTGACAAACTTAAGTTTCTTTTAACATTGGTAGGATGGTTTGTATTGTCAATAGAAGCTGGTGACAATCGCATACTGCGATCTGGCTCTGAAAAGCCTTATTATGCTATCTAGAGGTATATGCTATTAATACTTTAATCAATTGTTTGCAAAACAATCATCACACATATATTGAGGAGATTTGTAACTTAAGGCTGGGATAGTATAATCATGTCATGATTGCTCGAATAAAACAAAAAATGTGTTTTGTTTGATTTCATGCTTGTATGATGTTACCCTTAAATTAGATATTGTTTTGTTTTATTTCGTGCAGTCTAAATCAAGATTCAAAATTCAATGTTTATAGCTATGTGGCCTCCGACCCTTGCAAGTACAAATTACATAGTATAGCTAACAAATTTCAATACACCGACAATGTATAAGCAAACATACATATATAATGGTACAGCTATTTATAATTAACTGCTATTCGGTAAAGCATGTCTTCTTTTAAAAGCATAATTCAATAACATAGCAGTACTGCTGATCATTTTTTTCTTCACGGGAGCTCATGATTGTATTAAAATTATTAATAGTAGCGGGTGTATAGTACGTAATGGGTATATACCTTTCTCGACGGTCTAAATATGTCGTGCATAATAATAGAAACTGAAACTAATTTTCAATATAAGCTTTTCAAAAATGACAGAACCTCGGTCCCTGTCGATATTCAAATAGCGGTCCTTTTCAATCATGAGTTTATGGGACGACATTCGAAAGCAAACATATGCATTTCCAAATTAACGAATTGTTAAAAAAAATGAATATACCTCGAAATCAAAGTTGCTTTTAAATCAACTGCATGTATTAAGTTTTGGGGAACTATTACACTTTTCTATCCAATGATGCACAAATATATATTTCAACGATGAGCATAATTGTGCAAGAACAGTGGTTAATTAACAACCGCTTGTTGTTCCCACACATATCCAAACCCTATGGATTGAAAGTGATTGTGTATTAAGTTGACCCAGTTTACATGGCCTATGCCATCAAAGCATTTTAACATTTCATAGCACTTTTTAATATGACGGGAGTCAGATGTATCCAGTATTCGTAACCAATATCTTATAATTCTCATAGATGAATACATATTTACTGAATATCTGCCACAATCACCTAAAATAGCATTATTACCAGAGTACATTGGTGCTGACATAAATCTTGTACATGCATATGTGTGAACTCTTTCTACAACTTCAAAATAGTTTAGCCCCCGTATTTATGATCCATATCATAAAATAGGCATCACTTTAGCATCAACAATCTTAGAGTAACAAAGATATAGCAACGGCATATAGTTGTATAGGGTCGAAAGCATAGATATAATTACACGTTTTGCTTTACACGATATGTTTTCTGCCATTTTAAGCATAGAAAGACTAGACAAAAAATGAACACCTACATAATTAAGTTTTGCAAATATTCCAATCAAAACAATGGTATAATATAGACCTTCGGAATATTTTCCTTAAAAGGTTTTCTCATAAAAACTCTTATCAAAAGGATTTACAAAAATTCAGTCACAAGAACATAAAGCCAATGTCTAGTTAAAGGTTGAATGTTTAATGACCGCTTTAAAGCTCATGTTCTCTTAACTGGAACTTATCTTAAATGTCTATCACATCGATACAAATGTGCCGAATGCTAGTCAGCTTACATGAATAGACCTTGTTCGTTTAAATAGGGCTAGCTGTTTATTCATATAACACAATAACATATCGTGCTGTCTTATGTTTCCTCAGGTTCATTCCGTGAACATTGGCAATGTGTCATCGTTAAAATGAAAAAAACATTACTTTTTGTAATTCTATATGTTCTGTTTTTACTAAAGAAAAAAATGCAATATAATCACGTGCTAACGACATGAAAATGGTTTTCTGACTTTGTGGTCGTTATGAATAGAAATAATGTCACACTTAATTCCACGTGAAAATAAAAAATAAATAGTCGTTGTCTTGTTGAAAGTATAATAATGTTCACATGTTTGTAGCATATTAAAGAAAACACTCTTTTCGGTCAGATGCGTGGCTATTATAACACTTGAATTCCTATGCATCATATATGTATGTATTGTTTTTTGCAGATACACAGGTGTTGATTTTTTTTTTAAATACATTAATACAGAGATTTGTTGTGTACACTGATTACCTTGTTTTTACTTAACATTGAATGACCCTAATGTGTAAATTATCGTATTTATACTTTTGTAAGTTATCTCACTGTACTCCTACCCCCTCACCCATTTCCAAGAAAAATAATTAAATAGAGGTATTTGAGCCTACAAAACAACCTCTAAAGTCCTGCTAACAGGCTTTTTATCCATGGCTCTTCTAACCAAAGTAATGAAACGAATGCAGTTGGAAACATTTAATCCTCTCAAACATGATATATTACTTTTACAGTACACTTGAACAATATATGTGCAGACTGTTTTATAACACACACCTAGGTTTATCTAAACAATTATGTCCACTTCAATAACCACTGTGCGATATAAGCTTCTGCATTAACATGTCGCAATAATTTATTGATAAAAACGAAATGGTTACACACATCAACACGTAAACTCCATGCCCGAGCGGGCGGGCGGGCGGGCGGGCGGACGGGCGGGCGGACTTGCGGACGGGCGGACGGGCGGGCGTACAGACAGTCAGACAGACCGTCAGACAGACAATCAGATTAAACGTTTCAACAACATATTCAATTTTTTAATAAAAATTGATAACAAAACACACATTTGAAATAAACATGAGTGTGGAAACATGCGGTCGACAAAAAAGGTTTTAACTCATCAATCGTTTGAAAACACGAAGTTTCAAATGCCAAATGCTGAGGGTAGTTTGGCACGTTGTGCTGCTCCATTCAGCAGGGTTGGCTTCTGTCTTAGACCGTTTGAAGTATCCTCTCCCCCCCCCCCCCCGCTCTTCACAACTTCCTTTTTATCCGTTTTTTCATGTTTTCTTGTATGTGCTATATGTCTAGCGCCTTGACGATGTGTCAGACGGCTTGGAAATTTACATGCAGAAAAAAAGTCTTTAATATAGAACGCTTCATATGAAACACTGTCAATGTTGCGCTGAAACTATAAGACTTTTGTATGATTTTTTTTTAATCTAATAGACAAAATATAATAATATTAAGCATGTGATGCTTTGATGCGACAATACATGTGTTTTTGACACAAAAACTTTTTATGCGTTGGTAAAGGATTGTCGCCTATAACTGTACATACGCATCCCTCTTTGTTTACCGAGACAAGGTTATTGTAGAATGACTACGAATAACACATTGTTTCTGTGTATATTGAACGTCAGGATAACGTACAAAAAATACATAATTAAATTCCAAATGCCCTTAATTATTTAAAAAATTCTTATTTTCAGGAAAATCAGATATAGAAGAGGAATTTAATATAATAGAAAATCCTTGTCGAGTCTCATGATGTCTTTGATCGGATTTGTAGACCAACTGATTATATAAGGAATGAAGTTAAACCAAGCATTAGTAAGTTGTTGTGACTGGTAATGCTTGGAATCAGGAGACATCGATTCAAGGAGTATATTGGAAATACCTAGAATTAAAACATGCATTTTAACAAAACTGTTCAAGATCAGTTGATTGTCTTTCAAGGGTGATATGTCAATATATTGTCTTACATTTAAATGTTAAACGGAAGTCTTTTAAGTATTACTACCTGAATTCTTTTCAATGATATGGATAAGCAATACAACATGCTTATGTACGTTAACACTCGTACTTTTATCGACGTTATATTTCACATATCTAGTTTATTCTAGAGAAAATTACTTTTTGATGCACATTTAAATAACAGAAACACATTTGTGGATAACACATTTCAGAAATTTGAATATACAATTCGTTTTGTTTTCGCCCTAAGGAAAATCCCGAGGTCAAAAGCCCCTACTATAAAAAAAAACAACAACAAAACACCCACCAACATCAATTATAATGTGATTATCATCAACATATATTAAACTCTTTCAATAACAATAATTAACGATTTGCTTGAGCTGCACGAGGCACCAACTAGTCATGCGATAGTTAATGCCTTATACCTGGATGTATATGTTAGAGTTTCGAGACAATGGCACAATATGCGACAACAAGCACCTTAGCTTCTACGTGCTTTGTTACATTTGCTGTAACATGGCTTAGTAGTGCACGTCGAATTCGATGATATAAATGAAATGTAAATATTCTTATTACAATAGCATAATGATTTCAATTTTGAAAGAGATGTAAAATGGAATAGCACTACAGGTAAAACCAGAATTCCGTCATATGAACATATATGTGTATAGCAAACAAACATACAATTAAAACATTCAAATAATGAATGTATTAACATGAATTATATTTATAATTGTTTTTATAAACACTTTTATTATTTAGCTATGTATTATATTTGATAACTCTAAAAACAAATGAAACAAACTCTCAATCGTATGACATGTTTTATTTTGCTTGGCCGTTTGATATTTTATAGAACTGTTTACGAGCAAGACAAGACAGGCGTTTTATTTAAGATCAGTACAAAGAAAATAACTAAAGAATAATGTGATTAAATCAAATAAATCAGTGGTACATTTGTTCAGGTCTTATTTTAACATAAATATGTCACCGTTGATTCAAATACAGTGTACAGACTACGTAACATACACACGGAGACTGATGTACATGTAATACACGGTAACAGATTGTCTAGTATCTATCACAGGTGCTCGATGGCAATGACCCAATGATCCACTTCCGTTGTGACGCAATTTTAGTTACCCGTTGTTTATTATAATGCATACACATACTTAAGCAATAAAAATCTTCCGACAAAACGTCTTCTTAAAAAAAGATAGTTCGACTATGTATATAGATATTGACAAGGTAAGCCTCTAGCCATTTTCTCAAGCAAAGGAAGTGCGTCATTACCCATAATTAAATCGCTGTCACCCCCCTCGCTTATCTCCCTTTGTCTTAATCCAACTTAATATTCGCAGATTTCGGAAAGACTATTACAAAGCTGAACGCGTGATTTGACATGCGAATACATCTTTTAATAATAAGGAAAACTTTTCCAAGTATAACAGCATTGTAAAAGTTATATCAAAGTGCAATTAGATATATATATATATACAATTAAACCATTTGTCAAGAGCAATAAATGCTACATATTGCCGTTTATTGTTGTTATGATAATGTCGGACAACAGTCAATAATTAAAATATGGCATACATAGTGGAAAAATAATGTTGTAATTTTCACCAAAAGACGTTATTCTAACATTTAATATAGCAGAAATAACTTTGAAAAACAAATTAATCAATCCGCCCATTTGTCCGGAACAACACCCGAAACTAAATCACATTTAATATTCTACAAATATACGGCAAGAGAATATACATAATTTCAATGACATACTCATTAAATAAACAGCCTATGCCGCATGCCTTATTACGTTTTAATCTTGTATTTGCTTTCTTATCTTCATCAACCGTTCTTGAACAATCTAAATCTTCATTATAAGATCCATCTGCATTAGACTAGTAGTTTGCTTAAAAGCTTTCTACTGTGACAGTTTCGTTAGACGACTGAAAAATATCAATGTCTAGGTTTGAATAGAATCTATAAAAATCGCCCATACATATACAGCCATCGACGTGATCTTTTTCTTCTTTTTTTGTTAAAATTATTTCTAAAAATCCCTAGTTTTGCTCTTTAACAAAAATGTCGATATCCTTTAAAACAAAATACTCAAAATTGTGTTTCTATTATAATTTCTTATCATGACTTTTGCAATAACAAACATGTTCTCGAGAAACAGGCATCATGCGCTGATTAAAGATGCGCAAAGATTCTTCATATTTTAATCTGGCTTGAAAATAATCGCTATCAAACCATTTTGCATGCTAAGCATGAAAACCGACATAAAACGTCATTTTTACAAGATGATTTGATGTTAAATTGTCTCATTGTTCAGCAATCGACAATAAGCCATTTTAAAATCACCTTTTACTTCCGCATTCATCTATAGTTTGTATCATTATATTCACATTTTGACGATAGGCTATTATAACCTTTGACAACAAAATTCAGTGGCGCATGATCGCTCTACTGGTTACAATTTAACACGGCAAAATCAGTGATCAGAGTAAAGCGAGATTCACGTTCTAGTACATAATCGATAGTGCCGTTTACAAATCGAATATCCAAAGACTAACATACGTCAACCACTTTCCAACCAAACGTGTTACATGTTTTGACCATTGACGCCGTGCTAAGAAAATTATTGGGCATGTTATTTTTAGAGTCAAGAAAATCAACACTTTGGTCAAACACTATAAATCGTGTTTTTGACCATCCTTGGCATTAACAATGTCAAACTGGCGGTCACTTACCTGAAATTACTGGCGTACAAATGTTAGGAGAAGCTAATCTTCTTTTGTCTAAGTTGCTAATTGTCTGTACAGGAACACAGTTTTAAAATAACATTAAACCTTCTTATATCAACATACTTTTTTTTTCTTTTATATTAATCTATACTGAACAAAACTTTCAACATAACATTACACAGGCTAAGCATGCAAGCTAGGGTCACCGCTTAGGGAGCCGTCAATAATCTATTTAAAGAATATGAGTTATTTAGCACCGCAAATTTATAGGTCCACGAAGTAAAACATCATGGTCATACGTTTTACGTTTGCACAATATTACTACTTAGCATCTTATCGTTAGACAGAATATGTAATATTAGAGCACCATTCAATTTTACTGTGTTACTTTTGAAGGGTTTACTAATATAATTTACCCTGACTACCTCTGGCTGTCCAATCATGGGGAATTAACTAGACGCGGAAAATATTAATTCCGAAAGTTTTGTGAATAAACTCAATTCACTTCTGATGTGAAAAAATGATGAAGCAATAAATGATCACGTGTATTTTGTTTAGAAGACGATCGTTGAATTTCGCAATTGTATCAAACCATATAACTGATTTAAACCTTCATTGAAGCCAAAAGGGCGCTCAAGTCGACTTTTCACATGTGCACAAATGTTCTTCGTGCGGTAAATCCTCCCAAATCTGAACTTGTGTACGTGTTCATCCTCACTCATGTTTTGACTCTCCGAAAGTTTATTAAAACATTCGCCAAAAATCGGTTTAAAGTCTGAATTACATTGTTTCTAAAAATATGTAATATGTTGCTTTAAAGAACAAGAAAGGAGGAATAAGCTGTTGTGTTTTGTGTCTGAAAATCCTTCTCAAATTAATTCGAACAAATAATAACGCTTTGGGTTTTATAATCATGACATAGAAGAAAACGATACGATCCTAAATTCTGAATAAGCGACATTAAACTTGACTTTAACGTTTTATCTCAGTATTCAAATGGTCGATCATGATCAAGCAGTTGTGAATGGAACATATTTTATATTTGTTTTACTGATCAAACGTCACAGACGTTGCCTAGGAGATTTGAAACTTTGCAACGCTTTATATGAAACTCCGCTGAATAATAAAATATTTTATATTAATATAGGGAACACTATAGCTGTGTATGATTACATGATGTTTATATTTAATCCTTTACTTCATTCAGTGTCATGGCCATAAAAAGAAGTAAGTTAGAATGTGTTCAATTTTTCCACGTAGTTGACGTGGTGTCTGGTACGGTCTGTACAAAACAACCTTTCAATGACGTTATTTTGCGTTGATTAGCAATAATTTGTAACTTATAATTACAATTTATATTCGAATTTCGACAAGACGTCTCCAGCGTTCTTCATAATTAGATTCCAGATAGGCAAAAGCAGTTCATTCACGGTCGAGTTTCTTGCAACAACTTATTTATAAACAAAGTATTGGGCGTTATTGAGAGCATAATCACAATCTTTCTCAAAATTATTCTTCACGTTTAATGGTTCAATCTCAAATAGGCCTCATGCAACATAGACTGGATTAATAACGTTATCAATAAGAATTGAGATTCATTGGAATATGTCGTTGCCGGGTAATTGCTCATCTATGGATATATAAGATAACTGTAAAAGATGTGCAATGCAATACAACCCATGCATTATAAGGCTTCAATTCTAACCCTAGGCAACGACCTTATATGGAGACTCGCTCAAGGTAACAACCTCTGAGAAGAGTTATTTTGGTTCCGAGAAACGTGAATATTAAAATCCGTGTCGACTTCGCTGTGATTCTACTGCTATGAACCGGAAAAGACGTTTGCTATGTCCAATTTACATAGATCGCAGTAAAAATATGAAGGCTAGTTAAACAGTTTTTAGATCATCTAAACGACAATGTTGTTTGAATAGATGCCACTTCTTATTATATTTATAGAGATATTACGTCACTACATTCATCCGATATCTATGTAGATTTTTAAGCACACACTCCATATTTTGGAAAATGTGCATACAATAAAAATGTAATCCGCGGAAGCATGTTATTTTTTCTGAACAAGAATATTTTTGTGCATTTGTACATAAAAAATGTTTTAACGTGAGATCGTTAACCTTGAACTAATTATAAAAAAAAATAGGAATAGCGTCACTTTATAATATAAACTGAAACATGAAAATGGTGCTTAAAATCATATAACACCCATAGGCTTGAGACGGAGTGCCACCTCTCTAATATCTGCAACACACACTTAGAAAACATAATTCTTTTAGCGGTTGTCTTAAAAAGTCGCAAAATTATGGCTACCCTTCTAAACTTCTATGATTTAACCCATCAATATTGCTCTCACAGGATTAGATAGCACCCATTATAATAAATTCAGATGTCAACTATGTACGTGTTGTTGGTTTTTAACAACTGGCTTCTTGAAGCCAAAGAGATATATACAAGTAAATATACCGAAAACATTCATTCGGAAGCAACACAAACATTCGGTTAATAAAGCAAAACCATATCATACTCAAATTCGTCACGCTTACCTGTCTTTTAGAAATAGCGTGATACTCACGTTAAAAGGTAAATTATGTAAGCGCGACCTAATAAGTAGATATACAATCTGTATTTCCTTTCAGAAAGAAAGCATGTTAAATTTGCAAAAAATAACATTATGACCATTTTGCCTAAAAATCAAGATCATATATATATATATATATATATATATATATATATAAATATATATAAATTGTTTATCAATATGTTACAGCGTAACACGAAAAGGTTACACCGGCCTAAAATTGATCCGAGTTTTAACCCAGCGATGTGTTATGGTTAAACGGTCTCTGACACTGTTTGCAGCATATTTACCACGCTCAGAAAGTCATGTATTTCTGTAATATGTTAAAGGCAAATGCTACAAAACCAAAACAAGCTAACGTTTTTTGTCCATGGCAAAACTTAAATATCACTTCATATCTCTGTCGCACTTTGGAAAAAAAAGTTGTTAAAATGTATCTTTCGCTGTTTATGAAGACTTTTAGCACGCCCTTTATTTTTGAGATCTGGAAACGGTAATACAGCCCAAAGTAACAAAACAAGCAAACGAATAATAACTCATCTGCCCATGGCACTAGTAAACATATGATTCCACTTAGTGTTGCGCCTAAAAAGTGACAGAGTGGAAATATAAGTTGAGAATAATATTATTTGAAAGTTGTTGACGTACTATTTTAATAAACAACATAGCGTGCATTATAAAATAACAAGTAACGACCTTTCGGTATGTTACATCTAAGCTGATGCTTAAAATAAAAAAAGGCGAGTTTGTTTTAAATAGACTGTTTTATTTTTCGTATGTAGACATAGACGTTTGTGATTATATGTAAACATAATTGATAAAAGAATAATATAGCATCATTATAATTATCAAAAGAAAAATATTGTTTCCATCATTGCCTTTAATGTGTTGCCCGTATAATACAGAATAATACTTCCAATACAACACTTAACATATACATTATCAAAACTGGGCTTACAATCTCTCTGTGTTAATCTGGTATAAAGGTTTACCGCACCTGCCACCAGAATTAATCAAAAAATATAAATATCACCTATTCAGATAAAACAAACAACAACATGTTTTGCATATAAACTGATTATATACACTTTGAGTGAACTGTTACGTAGATTTAGTTAAAGGTTTTTTAGCGGTTGACATCAATGGATTCACCGTAGAGACAAAACGTGTCCATATTTGTCCTCATTACCATAATTGCACCGTATTAAAGTAAAACATAATGAGTTTTACAATGTAATGAACCGTGTTATAAAACGCATTAAAACAGCTGCATATGTACGTCATAGCAAACATGAAACACGTTATTTGTCCTCATTAAGATGATCATGAGTTTCTATGACTTTTATGGTCACATTGACTTGTTTTATGATAAGTTTTAAAGGCATAAGACATTAGACTTTTTTAATTGAACAAATACAAAACAATCTTACGTATGTGCATTTTAATATAAATCATTATGCAGTTAACGCGCTCTGGGAAACCCGGACTTTTTGCATGCGCATAAAGTGTCGTCAAAGATAAGTCTGCGATTACAATTTTATATTATACTGATGTATGTATTACTGTTATATATCCATACAATTTATAGTAAATACATTTAGATCACTGCGTATATATATATATATATATATATATATATATATATATATATATATATATATATATATATATATATATATATATATATATATATATATATATATATGTAAGCAATGAATTAATTACAATTACTAATATTATTAAAAAAAATCTGGACCCCAGTGGCGACATTATTTATACTGCATTAATAAGTAAAACAAAAATATTAAAAATATTATACAAAATGTTGTACACATAGGCTGCAAACACTCCAACTAATTTATTATTTGGTTGTGTGCTGTTTTTCTTCATCAGGTTGTTAACTGTCTTTAACAGCGACATTCACAAATTGTGGAACATGCAAGTTTTTTTGTGTGTCAGTCAAAAGGAAAAGAAAAGAAGGTTCGGGACGGGACCTTGATAGACAGTCGACATTTGCAATATCGAGATAAGTCAGTACATAGTGAAAACAAACATCCAAAACCTTCCACTTCCTTCATAAACATAATATTTTTAATGATTTCAATTGGAAATAAAAGGTCTGAAACTGAGAATAGATTAGATAACGGAAACTGGAGAGCAAATAATAAGTGTTTCCATAATTATCGAAAAGCTTCCTATGTGAGCATAGGTGATATCATATAGGGGGTAAAAAAATCAAAAGAATTTTAACAAGAAGCAGATGAGAAATCAGAAAAAGAACAACAATTATAAGTATTTTTTGTTATTAAATAAGAATTATTGTATTATTATCATAATTTCTTTTATTATTATTATTATTATTATTATTATATAATGAATTGAATAATAGTAACAATAATAATAATAATATAAGTATTATTAAAATAATAATAATGGACTCAAGTTGTACGCCGTTTTAATATAGATAAAGGTAACCTCAAATCAAATCATATACTTTCACAAAATGAAGGTCAAAATGTCAATACATTGATAAAGAAATTACATAACATTTATATGGTGAAGCAAGTACTACACGCCATAATGTTAAACAGACAACAAAACACATTTTATAGTGTTTGTCAGCTCTGTTGGTATAGAGCGTTTGACTACAAATTCGAGGATCGCGTTTAATTCCCCCGCCACATAAACCATATATTAAACGTGTTTTATTGTTTGCTCCTTGTATATACATATAAGAAAGGTTATGAATCCTTTCTCCTGCTATTCTTTATCTCTGTAAATATGGCAGATATGATTGGAAACAAGTTTTTCGTTGTTTGTGGTTGGAGGTTTCGGTTTTTAAAAGTATTTCAGTGATATGACGGCAGATCGTTAACGAAGTCGTACATGAGGACTTGATTTACGGTTTGCCGTCATTTTGCTGAACTACTGTCGAATAAAAACAACGAAATATCCCACGCCACCAAACATACAAAAACAAAAATACACATAAACGATAGTTTAACCAATAGTGTCCGTTAGAATGTGATTTGTGTTTGCTTTTCTGATCGAAATAAATTGAATGTATTTTGCTAGACAATTGGCTAACTGACTTTGTCTGAACGCCATTAAGTCATTAGCGTTGTGTTAAATACCTTTGGCAAAATCTACATCAAGATTTGTTCACTAATTAAGCTCATTGTCTACCCCCCTCATCTACCCCATCCCTCCCATTGGATCACTCTTTACAAGAAATGTAACCGCACATTTACATAAAAATTATAATAATAATTAATAATTGCGAATAGTGTTTACTAGTAAACGTAATTGTGTACATATAAATGAGCTTTACCCGCCAAATAATAAAATCAATCACAATTTATGATGAATATTTACTTCACAGTAAGCAAGAAAGAAATCATGAAGCGAAAATGTTTGTTCACAATGCAGTACAGAAAGACAAAAAAACATACAGAAATATACAGACATAAATACATTCATACGTACGGCCGGATACAAATGTTTTATAGAGTTTTCGACTTTAAGGACATTGACCGTTATCCTAGAAAATGCAACAAATAAGAGTGCTTTTTGAGTATGTATGTGTTAAAAGTGAGGTATAATATACTCAGCATGTTGTACATGGAACGCTTCCGAGCTGATTGTGTTGTGTGTTTTTTTCTGTTTCATTCAGACTATTGGTCATTTGCCTTGAAGAGACCTTTTCACAAATTTTTGCAGGTATTCCCGATGGTCATTAAGTGCTTTATAGTGATAAATTTAAACATTAGACCTAAAATCTCCAGTAAAAAAACAACAAGAATACAATTAAAATAAGAAAAAAGAATTACCCTCAACTGGGCTCCAACCACTGACCTCTGGAGTCCTGGATTAAAAAGTCTTCCGCTTAGACTAATCGGCCATCCGTGCTCATGCTATGAAGGAATGTATTTTTTACTTAATATGAGCAATCCTCGTAGTTTCACAAAATATAAGGACAACAACAGAATTTTCCAAATTATTCAAACGTTTCCGTTGCAACGCTTTATAATTTTCGGGTTTTTAAATCGTCCAAGATGCATATAATGGATATTTTAGAGCATGGTCAATGTTCAGTATTACTATTTCCTCACAAATATCATAACTAAAACAAACATTTGCGAATCTGAAACAATTTTATTTATTTTGTCAATTTACCAAAACTTGGAAAGGTCCCTTTAATTCAAAATGTCAAAAACCGACACACGGCGTTAAAATGAATATTTTTGCAAAACTGCATCATAACAAAATGATTTGATACGTAGATTGTTTGGACCTCACTTAGACAACGTTTCGAACCCTAGATTCTTCGAACAACCCAGTACATTTTATCGGACAAATAAAAAAACACAATTCTATTGTTTACAGCATGATGTTATCTTAATATTAATAATAACATATGCATCATTAATTAAATTAACATAATAATATTATTACAATATTAGTGATAAGCAGAGGAAACTAAAGTAATACGGATAACATTTCTTGTATTACATGTACGTTGTATTTTTTTTGTACGTTTTGATCGATACTGTTCCTTGATAATATGCCATTATAAAGGTCCCCATTAAACTAAATCTTTACGTGATTTCTAGAATAAATATGTTTGAAAGCAATTAAATTCAAAGTACGAGAAAAACATATATTTTGTAAATGCATTTATATGCCACTTTAACGGGTTAAAGATCCAGGCTGTTTTAAGTGAATCAAATGACAATATGACAATGACAATAGGTCTATTTGTACTGAAAGGTATCCGACCAAAAATTTAAACAGTAATCACAAGTAATGACAGTGTATACAATATAAACAACAGTAATCGTGAGACGTGATAAGTTTTATAAAAGAATAATGCTTATAGATATATAGTCACACAAGGCAGACTAAAAAAAAGTGATACTCATTTTCAATAATATACACATTCCTATGTAGACACAATGGACAGAATCTCTATTCCCTGTCGATTCCAGTTTGACGACCCTTTTATTTTATAGCATAAGTTGGTGACTAGAACAACAAAAATTAGATAAACAGTGTTTTAAACTATTAGACAATGGTGTAGATAAGTAGCGCTCTTGTTCAATTAATCTTTTAAACAATATATAGTGCAAGCCGTTTGACCAAACCCTGTGATGTAACTAGTTGTATGTAACCGCTAACTTGAGTTGTTGTTAGCCTATTGTTGTTTTTTATTTGGTTTCCAACGTTTTCGGGAAGGTCATCTGAATTTGATCTTTAAATCATAGATGTTCTACTGTTCCACCACAGCGTAAGTTTAAATAGTTTTCATTGGTTCTAGTCTATATTATTGTTGATACAAAAGTAAATTGTTTAATGCTTTGTACGTAAATTATTGGGTTATTGGTTTCGAACCCACGCGGTTCGTACCAGATTGTTTCTTTGAATAATAATTGAAAAGCCTTTTTTCTATCAAGATTAATGTTTAAATCGTCAGACAATTGAGTAATTGTTCAAATATGTTCCCTTTTGTTGTTATTTTCGATATATTTCAGTTTTTACCTTAAGAAGAATAAAGAACTAAAGGATAATTGCTGTTCATGGTTAGCTATCTGCGTTTTGGGAGCAGAATAAACCCTGTTCAGAAATAGTAAATGTTTGATATGCGCTGCCCACGTTACTCGACCAGCATCGTCTGAGCGCAGCAACATTAATTACCACTGCTATGGTTATCTCAAAATTGCCATCTGTGTCAAAGTAACCCAGTATTTGACACGCTTGAACATATAGTAAACGTTTAGTTGTATGGTTCCACATTCTCCTAATGCAGGGCAACAGATAAGATTTCGGGTCAATTAGTTTTTACTGCAAGCTTTTTGTAACAATTAGTTTTTTTCCCTCAGAACTATTTGTCAACTAGTTTTTTTTTACAATTTGATCAAAACATACATATATTTCTGGATCAAATAAGCGCTTCATTTTTGGATATTGGTAATTCTCAGCAATTCTTATTCCAATTAAGTCATTATAATTTCACACTGGCAATGGTTGTTTGGCGATATTAGTACTAAATGTAATATGATTATAGGTGCTACCTAATTTACGGGCAAAAGCTTTGGGCAAAAGCTTTTTAAGTTTTTTTGATAACCATGTATTAATAATAAATATATGGACATGATTGTGTTCAAAATATGATAATTGTTGCAATAATTTAGTAATGCATCCAAAAAAAATCAATCTTAAAACGAGTTACATGTTCCAAGCTTGAAGATCTAGCATCTTATATATTTATTTTTTTTCTAGCCACAGGAATTTATAGCTGGTTCGGTGTCTGTGGTATAGTGGATGGGGTGTCTGCTAACTGGCTTAGTCACTGGGAGGTCTCTGTATTGATCCTTTAAGTGGGAGCATTCTTTAGATAACCCTAAAGACATACTATGGCGTACCATTTGGGTTGAAAGTCAAGAAGACCTACACGTTAAAAAGAGAAATGTACGTCGAAGTACAATAATTGTACGTCGACATGAATATAAAATACACTTCGAAGTATATATTTGTACGTCAAAGTACAATTTGTACTTGGACATACATGTTTGTACTTCTACTTACACATTTTCTGAACAGCCAATCAAAACACTAGTCTCTTGAGCCGCTTTTCCTTCAGATTTATTCATAATAAATGTTTAAAATCTCTTTAGTTGAGGACAAAATGAATAAAAATATCAGAATGGCAAAATAACGTCACATAGAAGTTTCAAGTATTTAATGCATTGAAATAGATTATATACAAATTTGAAGAAGATTCAATTGTTACCATTTTAAAATTAAAATTGTTCAGCATATTGTGTGTCTGAAATTATCATGCGGGGCGGAGTATCACGACCGTCCAGCGCATTACTGTGTTGGAAATTCCCAACGGTAACCAGTTACCAAGCATTAATGGGATAAATAATGTATTATAAACTCCCCGTTGGTGGTATTTTGTGATAACCATAACTTGCATAAGTCAGAGGTTAATTCCGCCACGCCAGGTCAATAAATACGCACAATATCTATGAGTTAGCGGTCGATAGTCGCATAATTTGGTATAAATTATAATAATAATAATGTTAAATAAATACGCACAATATCTATGAGTAAGCGGTCGATAGTGGCATAATTCGGTATAAATAATAATAATAATAATGTTCAATGTAAAAAAACTCTAAAAGCAACAGACGTAAGGTGTCTTCTGATTGGCTAACACTCAAGGGTCGGTGAAAATTAAACGTCGAAGTACATTTCTCGATCTACTTAGTAGGTCTTGTAGACTTTCGACGTCATGGAACTTCATATAGACACTAAGTACTGGTCCTACCCAGGAAACAGTTTGTTTCATCAAATGTCTCAATTCAACTTGACAGCTTGCTAAAGCAGTTGCATTTAGCATACAGTACACTGATTTAACATAAAACAGTATCCAGATTAAGTTTGCAAATCCAGATTATTTGCAAACTTATTTTTTTTATTTATTGAACAATTGTTATGAAATTTTGCATATTTGTAGGGGGCATTGAGTACATACATATAATTGAAAAAAAAGAGTAAAAATGTTTTTGGAAAGTAGAGTTATTTGATGATAAAGTTGCCATCCCCCGTTGGATCCCAACGGGGTTTTGGCTCCCCCGTTAAGAATTGCAATTTTTCAACGGGAGATTTTTCCAGACGGGAGAATTTTACCTATATTTTACAAAAAATGTAATTTTAATATTATGCTTTGTTTTTTGTTTCAATGTTTACAAATACACATGTTTAAGTTATAATTGTAAGAAATATGTACTTTAATAAGAAAATAAAGTGTTTGTAGATTTTCTTCCCCCGTGGGGTTTTGACTGGGGATCCCGTGAAACTCCATATCCATTAAACTCCAACGGGGTTTTCACGGGGGACCCCGGCAAACTCCAATTTAAATTAAACCCCAATGGGAGTTTGACGGGGGATCCCCGTCTAACTCCAATTTATAAAGAACTCCAATGGGAGTTTGACCAGAGAAGGGAGGGGGGGATCAGACTTCAATAAACAGTTTATACCCATTGCAATATATCTATTGTATAAAGAGTAAAAGACACCAAACTTTATTAAATAATTGATGTTTTCTTTTTAAGGTGTCAAAATCAATTTATAATTTTTGAATTTTCTTAAATCGGTACGTTACGTTGAATAAAATGTCTTTTTGAAAGAGATTAGACCCACATATTGCTATTTCTGGAAAGATGAATTTAAAACGTTCCATAATTTTGAAAGACTGTATAAATAATAAAGTGACTTATCTCGAAAATATATTACATTTACCTTTTGATAATCCAAACGTTGCTTTTATCCATTTTTGTGATGATAAATACAATCCAGAAAGACAATAACATTGGAAACATACTTATTGTCACTCGGAATTGTATTATTGTGTTGTTTATTCCCGTTTAACAGTTTTTGAAGTTTTTTGCTCGAAATTTTGGGTCCGTCTATAATGCGTATATGACTCATTTTCGCGAATATGAACGAAACGAGCGAATATGATCGAATATTTGCAATATTGATGCTTTTTCTGCAATGTTTTTATCAACAAATTACAGTTTAATGTAAAATATAATTAAGACTGTTAACATAAATAGATCAATTCTCTAGCCATTATCATGTTTCGAACTCTAAAGTCATGTTCGCGAATATGAACATTGTTTTTAGGCTACACACAACCAACAATAACCACGACGACTCCACAATACAAGGTTTACAGTCAACTCGAACCTTAGTCAACTCGCACGGTAGTCAACTCGCACGTTGTTTGGTCAACTCGCACGGAAGTCAACCCGTACCTAAAAGTCAACTCGCACGGTAGTGAAACTATTGATGTGTTGATGGGATCTGAATGAGTTATTCATGCATAAACACAAATGAGAAATACTTTCAGAGTTTAGTTCAATACTTTTTATTGCAATATTTTCACAAAATAACACATTTTTTAACAAATTGTGTTTACACCAGGTTACATTATCGGCACATTATAACAGACAGTAAAAGTACTTTTTAAAATATATTTTTTAAACTATTATTTTTATTAAAATATTTGAAACACACATTGTCAAAGCTTTATCATGTACACAAGTAGACATTCATCTATATACTTTTATTTAAATATTTATTTCAATATTTACATACAGCATCAAAGCTGTACAATATGTACACAAGTAGAAATACATCTATATACTTTTATTTTAATATTTTTTTCAATATTTACACACATTATCAAAGATTTACAATATGTACACTAATATTGTAATTTAATGAATAGGACATAAAGACTGATAGAACTATGAATTATTAAGAATTTAATATTTGTCATAAAACTATTAATGAAGATCCCGTTACCCATGGAAAACTTATTGCGCACACAATTATAAGTAAAAAACGTATAACAATAATGTTAACGTGAGTACAAATACGTATAGCTTAGTATCATATAAACCGAGTATATATGATTATCATACCTACATGTATTGAAACATTTTTGTACGCAAAGATTATTAATTTTACAATAATAATCAGTCATAATACAATTTTACAGAATCAAATGTGTATTTAATTAATAATTTAATAATATTGCCCAGCATTATCAAAATTTGAACATGAGTTACAGTTCTACATTAATTAATTAAATATTAAATTGTAAAGCATGACAAATTAAAATATTTATTTAAGTATTCCATACTACAGCCTTATTTCTAGGCAACCCCTATCAGTAATAGCCTTATCTACCCCTCGATTATCAGTACCCTCATCAGCTCTGAATGACTGACAGATTAGCTGTTTATTGTAATTTTAGGGGTGGGAAATAGGATATGGTGTTTTCAGGTATTGTTACTTTCTTGACTGATTAGGTGACATATGGTTTATTATTACAATTCCAAATTAACAATTAAAGTGATATTATGGGCATGTTTCACTGTTGAATTGAGCTGAACATAATTAACAGGTCAAAAGAGTTAGTTTAAATGTGGTTACTGAATTATCTGCAACTCATCGTGCTGCCAGTTGTTTATAAAAAGTATATATTATAATCGATATTTACATGACTCACCCAGTCCTCTAATCCGAAATGATCCGTAAAACAAAATAGTGTTTTTGTGTCGTATGAACGAATCTGCACTAAAACTAGATTAAGATTCACTTCGTAAATCGAATCTTGTATGTCGTCAGTTGTCAAAACGAAACTACGGTTGATATTCAAATGCATTATTTTTCTCTTTCCGGGATATTGTTGTAGTATGTTGATGCTGCATTAACAAATATAAGTGTATATGAAGTGAAAACACCAAAAATAAACAACGGTTGCGATTGACACTACATAGACATATACGCTCTTTAGTCGTACCGAGCACATATCAGTGAAAGGGGGAAAAAATTACATATCTTTAGGGTATGGGTAACCTATGGTCTTTAAAAATCGATTAGGAATTTATAAAAGGTATTTCTTGTGTTAGGTTTAAGAAAGACTGTCTCAAAATATTGTAAAAAAAACAACATTGAAACTAGCGACAGCTCCCTTGCAAGGATATTTTGGATCTCCAAAAAGGAGATTTTTGCGAAGGTCAATATTTCACGCTGCAGAAACAGAACAGAACTTTAAAGGTAAATTGTGAAAAATCTAAAGACTTGTAGTTAAATAAGCACAGCACATGGTTGAAATTAATGAGTAATGTAGCCAAAACTAGAATTGCATTCTGTTTGAGTGTACTTTGCATGCCATGAAATGGGTAAAATTTCTCAATTTTTCATTAAAAAGTAGGTGGGTGGGGGAAAGGGTGTCAGATAATTCACCCCCAAGACAATTCATCCCCTGGACAATTCACTCCAGAATTTGATTTCCTTGGACAATACACCCCCAAGACAATTCACTGCCATATTTTTTATATGATATTGTATTGTCATTTGCTTTTGTCATATTTAAAAATAAGTTGTGAACAGATGTTTGGGGTTATAATTTTGACTTTGTAGCACAATTTTGATGTGAAGATAATAAATGTAGTATGTAAATGAAAGATGAAATAGTGTTTTTTGTCAAATGCAATCCAACCAATGTTATTTTTCTATTAACTGTGTTACAACATATAAAATTGAAACAAATTAAGTATTTTGTATTTATAATATTTGTGCATTGGATTTAAATAACAGTCTGCGAAATAAGCGCACGCCCGTTGGCCTGGGCGTGTAAATTATAGCTCGGGCCTATTAAAATTGCCATATTGTACGCCCGTCGGGCCAGTAGAAATTCCGTGTATCAATATTGTTTCATTTTTAAGTGTGATAAAAGTCATTATTTTGTGAGTACGTCGCGAAGATTTCCGACAGAACTTCGTTCAACTTCGCCTAAAATACGAGATTTAAACGCGTTCCGATTGGTCCATACATTCAACGGTCATTTTCGAGTCGTAACACAGGCCACGTGGTGAACAATTTAGACTGGTTATTTACTAGTGGCACACGTCATGCTGATGTGTTTTTCTGCTGAAGTAAACTTATCGACGTACGCGGCTTGCATTTCCCGAATAAACATCGTTTTACTTTGTAACCTTGTTTGTGGGTTTATTTCCAAAGTTGTAAGTCCCTACGCGCATAAGGCTGCATAATGCTTAAATACGTAGCTGGTGTGAAGCCTGGCAAGAAACTGCCCACTTCTGATCGTAAGTCAACAAATGACTATGAAAAATCACGGAAACGTGAATTTCAAGAAAAGTAGTAAAAAATCAGTGATGAAGGAGAAGCTACTTCTGTAAGACAGAGTTTAATAAGCTACGCTTAAAAACACAGCATAAGAAAAAAGTCAACATGTATGATAAAAGTATGCCATCTATGCCTTCACTTGTCAAGTAAACTTCTGGAAAATAACTATCAGGTTGCTTGTTTTACAGGATATGGTTTCTGACTAAGAGGATCTCCAGGATTGCAGTGATGATTAGATGAACGAAGAAGTTGTTTATCACATGTTAAATACTTATAATTAATAAAGGACATAATTACACTGACTTGTTATATTGTGTTGCAATTGTTTTTGCAATAGGCTTTACAGTTAACATACCCTGGATACAATTTTACTTTTAATAGATTAACTGCTATTGAAAGATGAAACCCTTTATCAGGGTGTATATTTTAACAAATTTACTTTGGGCTAGTAATTTTGCTGCTGGGCTACTTGTCTTTACCATTCCAGTAGCCCGAATGGCTAGTGGATAAAATGAACTATCGTGAAGACTGAAATAATATTATTAGGTTAACTGCTATTTTATTATTTGAGAACTTTGTCAAATATTGAAGTTGATTAATTAGTTTCATTTAATTCTTAGAATTTTACATTATGACAATTACTTATTTATTCATGTTAGATGGGATAATTAATTTAATAAAATATTATGGTTTAATTGATAAGAAAACCTTAATTAAAGAAAGGAAATTTAATCTGGTTGGAAGCGTGCTATTAATGGGTATTACAATCAAGCAACACAACATCAACAACATAACCTTTATTAAGCTCAAATCACAAATATAGTGACACATGAGTATACAGTGACAATGCATCTTTTACAAAGAGTTATTAACAATTGTGACATGGTGTTAAACTTTACATAGAAAATAGAAAAGAGAAAGAGAAGTGGAGATGAAAAAGGTTTATGAGACATACATTTGAATTGAGTGGGGGAATGATGATGTTGACCTGAGAAATAAACATTTTTTATTCCTTTGGCCTGAATAACCTGTTTGTTTACATGGATTACTTATGCAGACTATAGTTATGGTTTTTCCATTCGGTTCTATTTAAAACCCGGTGAATTTGATTGGTTAATTTATTTTTGTCTGCAGCGCTTCGCTGATCTGTGTGTAAACCCTGGAATTAGGTCAGAAATGTGCGTATTGTTTGTGTTTTCACTGTTTCCTCTGTAGAATAATCGTGGAGAGTGTTTCATTTATAGATCGCATATTAACTAAACTTTCAAAATTGACGTATAGATTTACATTTTGTAGACCGAAATTGTCTGTTAATGTAATTCTACTTGGGATTAATTGGTGTGTTTAAATTAAGTAATGATCAAATGTGAAGTGACCCATTCATGTGACATTGACCGATGTTGTGTCAGGCCAGATTAACCATGCCCATGTTTGTCCTGTGTCAGTGACCATGTGATTCGTAAGTAAAGGACTTTATGTTATTGTTTCAGCAAGTAGCTTTATATAATCATGTACTAAATTGTGTCGATTTGACCTGCAGTAGTGAGATTGCATGACAAAAAGTACTTTACTGTACATGTATTTGTGAAGTTGTGTAAGTTTACACATGGCACATGAAATCAATGGTGAAAGGCATGGATGGGTGATGGAGAGGGGGGATGAGTAGAATTGCTGCAATAAGTAATAAGTGTCAAGTGTCATTGATTAAAAAACATATTCCAGCAAGGTTAACAATAAGCTTGAGATACAAACATACATGTACATTGCATATAATTTGGCTAGTGCAAGGTTTAAAATATAAATCACAATTTGCTAACAACATTTATGAGTAAATCAGTAATTTCAAATTTGTGACATTGATATTTGTTGCCAGATTGAAAAAACATGCGTAAACATATTTTAAACATGCGTAGTGAATGAAGTTAGGTATTCAACATGAACTATGATGTAGTAATACCAATATGTAAGATGATTAATTCATCTTATAAAATATTAATTGATTGATTGAGACGAAATGCAAAAAGTACTGCATTAGACATGATTTTGTTCTCTATATAAATAAATTTATCAACGTGTTAGCGTTTAAAGTAATATTTTTTGTGGATATGAATTAGTCTTATGAGGTTTAATTGTTGAAATACATAAAAGATAACAAACATAATTTAACATATACACCAAGTTAAACTTATCAGCGGGTTAATGTTTGAAATAATACTTTTATGAATTTACATAATTTTTTTAAATCCTTTAAGGACCTTGTTGTCAACAATTCTTTAAATTTTAGCGTATTTGTTCTACAGTAGTAGTATTTTTTATAAACTTCCTTCTATGTTCATTAAAAAAGGGACATATAAGCATGTAGTGAAATTCATCCGCCACATCTCTGCATGTACAATGAGGGCATGTTCTCTCATTTATGTCTTGATTGGTCCATCTACCTGTCTCATTTGGGAAAAAGTGATTACCAGTTCTAAGTTTAATAAATAAAGATGATTCATATTTAGTTAGTGTGATTAAATATTTCTCTAATTCAATCTTATCCTTAAATATTGAATAGTTTAAGCCTTTTGTTGAGTTTTGAAGTGAGGTATGCCAGGTTTGCTGGTATTGATTAAGTAATATGCCCTTTATAGTGTACTTTATATTTTTATTTTGGATTTGATCTTGATTTAGCCATATGTAATTTCTGCCAGTTTGTGTGAAGATATTTTTTACATAATTTATCCATTTAGATTCAAAGTTAGGAAGGTTTAACATGTATTTATATATGAGATATGCTAATTTATCCGGTTTCCCAGTTATTAATCTATTCCAGTATGCAATCATTCTGCCTTTATAGAGAGATCTATGGGGTATCTTCCGAATTCTGCGTATATCATATAAAGTGGGGAGCTTTTTCTTAGATTGAAAATTTTTCTCAGAAATTCATTGTGTATTTTCTCTAGTAAATCAATGCTTTCATAGCCCCAAACCTCTGCTGAATATGTTAATATTGGCAGGATAGTGTTATCAAAAAGTTTTAATATCAGATATATTGGTAAATTAAGGTTATTAATTCTTGAATAGAGTAGGTGCATTGCTTTCCTTGCTTGTTGTGCAAGATGTTTCTTTGCAGTTAGGAAGCTACCAGATTTTGCTAAAAAAACACCTAGATATTTGTATGAGTTAACAATTTCTAGAGACGTGTTGTCTATTTTAAAAGAGAAGTTTCTATTTTGCCTTGATCCGAAAATAATTACTTTTGTTTTATCCTTATTTATATTTAACTTCCATGTTTTACAGTAATCAGCAAAGTCATTCAGACAGTTTTGTAGTGTTTGGGCATTTTCAGCAATTAAGACTGTGTCGTCTGCATATAATAGTACAATTATTTTGAGAAAAGTAGCAATATCGTTTTCTGGATTTGTAAGTTCTATACCATGGTGGCCTTTAGATTCTAAGTAATTCCCAAGGTCATTTAGGAAAAGGGAAAAGAGGATGGGCGATAAATTTTCTCCCTGACGCACGCCGCAGTTACATGAGAAAAATGGGGAGTTTTGAGTTCCATTAGAGTTACATGATGGTACATGATAAGCATTCACACACCTGACAAGGCTTTATTAAAGTGTCAACACAGATAAACAAAGACTTCAGTTACACACATTGACAAATAATTATGTTGGGCTGGGCAATTCTAAGACCTGGTATTGTATTAAAAAATTCCATTGTTGTTCACCTGATATTTTGATTATTATTTTTATTTAACTGCCTATAAACAAAAGTGTTTCATTAACAAAATTATTATTTTTATTCTTATTATCCATTAAGTTGTTGGATTTTCTCTCATTGAAGGATTAGTGATAGAAATTGTGTTTTGTAATGTTGTGTATTGAAACATATTTTAGTCTGCAATTATCAGTATTCTTTTCAAAGCCAGTATCAAATTCACACCATTTTATGTTATAATTTTTAAAATGCTACTTATACACCAATACCTCATGATTTATTAAATCTACTATAATACCGCTAGTATGCTCCTCTTAAAAATGTTTTGAAATGTAATGTACTTTTTACAAAAATTGTACTCAATTCAAGTCCACTTCAATCATACAGTATGTTAACTCATTCCATACTACAGCCTTATCTCTAAGCAACCCCAATCAGTAATAGCCTTATCTACCATTAGATAATCAGTACCCTCATCAGCTCTAAATGCCTGACAGATTATCTGTTTATTGATACCTTTATGGGTGTGAAAAAGGTTGTTTTTTAGGTGTTGTTACTTTGTTGACTGATTATGTGACAAATATTTTATATTATATTTCCCATTTAAAAATAAATATAGTAATTTTATAAAAATTTCGAAATCTTGCATAACTTATCAAATAAAACAATTAGATTATTTCCAAATAATGTATCCAATACCATTATTATTTATTTATACACTTTTTACAAATATAAACTGTTTAATGAATAAAATCAATCTTAAATAAAACATAAACACATAATAAATTATTTAATGACATAAAAACAATAATAAGATATTGTTAATAATAAGATATTGTTAATAACAAAAACAAACATCAATAGATAAAAAGCACAGTTATGTTTCAATTGCAAGTAATTTTATGAAAAAAAAGAAAGAAATTCTGAGAACATCTTAATATGCTTTTATTAGAACTTCATAAAAATAAAAAAGAATACAAATAACTATCCTTAGAAAAAAGATATCTGTAATTACTAAATCCTAAACAAACAGCAAAAGATAAAAAAAAATGTCCAGGAGCAGGGGTGAATTGTCTAGGGGGTGAATTGTCCTCCTCGGGGTGAATTGACATGACGCCTTATCAGTGATTGCTCCGCCCACTTAATCACGTGGCTCAGCGGGAAGAAAACCTAGACAAGCTTTCACCAAAATGGCTTCTTTGCCTAGAGACTGCATATAGATTTACGCGATACTCCAGATGATTTTATGGACTTGTTTAACACCATATTACACTTGTAAAGGAGTTGATGCAATTTAGTTATTCTGCAAATGCAAAAAAAATATACGATTAAAGAGAACACCAGCTATTTATAACGGGTAAATCGGTACATTAAACACGCTCCCAAACACTTGCACGCTTACCGAAATCGAACCCGTTATTACGTGTAATGGTGGAATTTGCAATAAATTAACACCTCACCGGTATTTACCCGTGTTATTAACAAAATTTTTACTGAAATATTCCCCCCTACCCGTGTATTTGACACGAAATAGCGCTTTATAACTGGGATTTGGTGAAGTTTTATGCGCTTTTCTGACGCCAGGTGGGTACCTCAATCCCACATGTTATTGCGTATAAAAGTGATATTAATCATATTAAACATTGCTTATGGGACATTTATCAATCAGTATAATTTAAAGCGCAAAAACAACACAGTAAGTTTGGACATTGTCTGATATAAAATTAGCGTTGTACGAAATGGAATACGGTCAGGCTATTATAAATTAATAAGGCTACCAATATCAGACGCTTGCGCAGGTACCGACTTCCCCGAAGTTACCTCATTTTATTGGTTAACTAATATCAGTAATAATAACTCTTTTACAATAGCATTTATCGATACGTCTTTATTAAAATAATAACAAAATGGTTTTTCACTTGTTTCTGACACACACAGAAAACGCGATTTTTAACGGGGATTTCGTAGTAAAGTAACACGAATTGGGTACCAAATTCTCAATTATTTTACATGAACATGTGACATAATACATACTTAATAATGCTTAGTTATTGCTTATATGACATTTCAAGTTTGTGAAATAAATTAATGTTCTATAAAGGGGATCTCGGTAATTCTTGAAGCTTCCACTCGCTCTTGTCAAGACCCGCATTGCCTCGTTGGAAATTTCCGCTTTGGAAACGAAATAAATTCAATGTCACCAACTATCTGTCAGGATATCGATTGTCCGAGTTACATAATCCCCATTGACACCGTTTAAACCATTTTAATCGTTTTTTTAAAGAGGAAAACAAAAGAAACTCGTTGGAATAAAAGTGAACCTAAACATGTAGCTTGTCTAGAAAATGGCGGACAGGTCGTTGCTAACGAGTGCGCCCGATTAATCGATCGCTGATTGGTGGATCATTCTAGTGGGCGGAGCGATCATAGATAAGGCGTCATGTCAATTGTCTTGGGGGTGAATTGTCTCGCTTCCAGGGGGAAGATCAAGGGCAATAGTTTCACAAGTGAAGAAGCTGGCCTTGTCTTTGGTTTTATTTTCAATGCATGTTGCCTTAGCGCTTTGTTATGACACTGACACAATAGGCGTTCTTGTGTCACTTTCTGTTTTGATGAAATGGATTGACTGTTTGCTGCCTTTCGGAACTTGAATTTTGGGCAAAATATATCCCCTGCCCCTTAACCCTTTGCAAGCTGGAAAATTTGTTGTCTGCTAAAACGTCGTCTGCTGAATTTCTAAAATTAGCATTTTCTTTGATTTTTTTCAAAGAATACTATCAGATAGCAAACAGTTTGGATCCTGATGAGACGCCATGTTTGCATAGGCCTTTAAAATTCGGTTCCCGCACTGAAAAGGGTTAATGAATGTTATCCACTTTATAATTGATTTTTTGTTGTTGGTATTGAATGTATTTACTACAACAAAAATTTTGTTGGTCAAATGTTGAAAAAAATCCATTAATTGAACAATGATGAAATTATTCACATGCTTAAGTGTCGTTACAGTACTGTAGATTTCGTCTGTGTGGTTAATCAAGTGTATCTACTGTAGATTATTTTTAATTTATTGAACATCATTTTTCACACCTGAGGATGTTTACGTCTGCTGCATCTTTTAGGCTTGAAAGCCACAGGTTGTGAACAAATGTGTGCATGTGTGCATATATTTTATTTCTTAGTTCCTTCCTCACCTGAATAATTACATGACAGTGTGTGATGATGAATATGTATTATCATGCTTATGACAATGTGTTGACCTGGAGCTCCTGCAGTTAAGACTCAAAATGTGGGAAGAATTTTCAAGAGCTTAATTCTATGCATTAATCTCTGACTCACTGAAAAACATATTTTAAAGTTGACATGGTCATGTGCCATGTGGATCAACCAGAGTACCTAATTTTAGCTCCACCTATATTGTATTGTTACCCTCCGAAACAATTTACATGGACCCTGGTCCCAGAATGGAAATCAAATACTTGTTGCTGTGTGACTGCACCAAATTGGCCTTTATTATCAGGCGATCAATTACTTGTAAATGAAAATCTACGATGGAAAACTTTTTTCGCATTATAATTATTATTAATATTTATTATTGTTACAGTTACATGTAAGTTGTGTCAATACCATCAGTGAATTCGTAGAAATATGGGATATTACGTAACCAAATGCATTGATGGTGTGCACATCACAATTTCAGCAAGAAAAGATTTTTCAGATACCAAATAGACAATTTTATGTGTTAAGTTGTTTCTTTTTGATAAATGAATGCAGTTGTTTTTTGCTAACAATATAATATCACCACTATTGAATGCCCATAATCTATGAGCTGTTAGTTTGTTAGTTTCTATTTTATTTAATGTCATTTATTAATTTAAAAAATCCAAATAGTGCCTTATGCCCTCTTAAATACATGCATCCAGTCTTATCTTATTTTGTCACCTTAGACCCCTAGAGAGCACAGTCACCCACGGTTTATTAGATTACAATCAGTAACACAGTAACTGATAAGCTGAAGGACACACTCCACACAAATATCTTATTATCTCCAGGTCAAACAATCTTGAGATTTGAGGGTTTTTTATTAATTTTAAATGAAGACGAAATAGGTTGTTTTTTATTGAGGAAAACAAGTATTATAATAATTGTTTTAAACAATGTGTTGGCATGGTAAATCTATCAGTTGTATTTGATTTAATTATTGAGAACAATTGGCTAATGAATCTGCAGATTAATTTCACAAAGACAATATTATCAGTTTTAAATACATAGTTTTATTTGTTTTTAATACTACTGGCAATCTTCTTAGTTTTTTACTACAAATCCTTACTTTTTGTTTATCCCTTTACCCCTTAGATACGTATTTTGACGCATTTGTAGTCACTTAGAAAGTTATATTTAATTCAAGACCTTTCTTACTAAATCCAAGTTTTAAAGGCTTCATTTCCAACCCTTAGATACTGATGAGCAGCAAACAGCATAAAACCTGAACAGCCTGCATTTATTCACAGGCTGTTCTGAAGTTATGCTGTTTGCACATAGCCACTTCCACTTTGCTTTTGTGTGGGAAAGGGTTAAACAAGTGTTATATTTTTATGCTTCCCGAAATAAAATTTTGGCGGAGCATATAGTGTTTGTCCTTCCTTCCTTCCTTCTTTCCGTCACACTTTTGTTACGGTTTCTCATAGCGCCTTCAACACTTTACCGATCTCTTTCATATTTGGCATGTAGGTACCTTGCATGGACCTCTACCTTTTGATGAGGTTTGAGGTCACTGGGTTCAAGGTCAAGGTCACCGAGGCTAATAATAGATTTCTGTCACACTTTTGTTACAGTTTCTCATAGGGCCTTCACTACTTTACGGATATCTTCAAATTTGGCATGTCTAAGGTACCTTGCATGTACCTCTACCTTTTGATGAGGTTTGAGGTCACTGGGTTCAAGGTCAAGGTCACAGAGGCCTAATAATAGATTTTCTGTCATGCTTTTGTTACAGTTTCTTATAGGGCCTTCACTACTTTACTGATCTCTTTCATATTTGGCATGAAGGTACCTTGCATGGACCTCTACCTTTTGATGAGGTTTAAGGTCACTGGGTTCAAGGTCAAGGTCACCGAGGCTAATAATAGATTTTCCGTCACGCTTTTGTTACAGTTTCTCATAGGGCCATCCGCCTTCACTACTTTAACCGATCTCTTTCATATTTGGCATGTAGGTACCTTGCATGGACCTCTACCTTTTGATGAGTTTTTAGGTCACTGGGTTAAAGGTCAAGGTCACCGAGGCTAATTATATATTTTTCCGTCACACTTTTGTTACAGTTTTCATAGCGCCTTCAATATTTTACTGATCTCTTACATATTTGGCATGTAGGTACCTTACATATATAGACCTCTACCTTTTGATGACGCTTGATGTCATTTGGGGTCAAGGTCACCGAGGCTAATAATATATTTTTTTAGGTGGTTATTAACACATAGATTGACAAAGCGCATCATCGGGGAGCATCCATCGCTTTCAACGATACTTGTTGTTAGGAGTTTACTAAGGAGTTATAATGCTAGGGTTAAAAATGATTGAAAAAGTACCAAACAAATATTTGTGCAAATGGGGTGTCACTGGGCCAATTGTTGTACTGCTCATTTGACACTTTACAGTAAAACTTGTTGTTCAATGTCATACGTTGGCAGTCATTTAGTCCAGCCCAAAAAAGGGACCTTTTACACAATTCAATATTCAGTATCATAATTTAAGATTCAATGTGACAGACTTTCAATTGATTTAAGGGCTTCTAAATGCTCACACCTCACATCAAGATGATAAACAGTCTCTGGAAAAACCACAATGGGATTTCAATCAGGCAACATTCATTTTAATTTGTTCCCAGCATTTCATAAGCACTTTTTATATTGATCATTAAATTGTTCATCATAATCCATAATAAACATTTAAAATGTATTTACAGGGCTCGAAATTAACTTGTTTTTCTACTTGCAAAACATTGCGAGCTGCTTTAATACCAACTCGCAAAATCAAAAACAGTCTCGCAAATTTTGCAGGAAACATAAAAAAGTTCGGACATTAATTTAGTTCTATTAAAACAAAATCAAAAGTTCTTAACATACACATTTTATTTCTGCAATCATACAAATATATCAGTTCCTTGGACCATAAGGGCATTGTTTTCGAATATAAGTGTGTCGTGTTCACTCAGAAAACAAAGTTTAAGTGTCAGTTTGGGATATTTTTAATGGGTTAAAACTTTTCAAATATTGAAAAAAATCAGCTATGATATCGTGTGTTGAGTGCGACGTCACCAAAATACAAATCAACGGTTAACTTTACTTCATCTTTCGTATTTTTTTTCCGTCTGTATGCAAAAAGAAACTAATTATGTTTGGCTTCGACGCCATGTCTGTTCAAGTTCAATGAACAAATGTGAATAGTCAACTGTTTCACGTTTCTTTGTTCCAATACTATCCTCGTATCTGTACTATAAGTATACCAGTCTACATACAAGGTGTGCGCTTCCGCATACAGGTATTCAGACGTTCTATAAATTGACCTACCGTAGGCAGGGCTCGAATTTAACTTTTGTTTCTACTTGCAAAAAATTGCGAGCAGCTTTAATACCCAACTCGCAAAATCAAAACATTCTTGCAAATTTTGATGGAAACATAAAAAACCCTTGGTTTTTAGTTTAGTTCTATTTAAACAAAATAAAAGTACTTAACATGTATACACATTTTATTTCTGCAACCATACAAAGATATCAGTTCCTTGTATCACATTAGGTTGATTGACCATCTTCATCTATAACAAGTTTTAGTCTTATTTTAAAGTTATTTTTTCCACTAATTCACTGTTTTCATAGAAGGGTTTAAAATCTGTTTTTTCTAACTAAACGGTTAACTTTGCTTTAATCTTTTGTATTATGTATATTTTGTGTTATTTCCGTCTGTGGGAATAAAGTGACAAGTTATTTTTCGCTTCAATGAACATGTGTGAATAGTCGACTGTTTCACTTCCTTTGTACCAATACCACCCGCGTGTCTGTATATACCAGTCTACATACAAGGTGCGCGCTTACGCATAAGGGTTCTTGGGCGTTCTATAAATTGACCTAAGATTTAGTGATCATGTGTCGAGCAGCATTATACCTACTCATTTCTTTTCACTATTTACTTGCAAAAAAATACTAGTGGCTTAAAACTTGACTCGCATCGGCGTATTTTTTACTCGCATTTTGCGAGTGTGCGAGTGTTAATTTCGAGCCCCAGCTACGGTTTAGCGTTCATGACGTCGAGTGCATTTATATTACTAGTTTTTTTCCCACTATTTATGTACTCGCAAAAAATACTAGTGGCTTAAAACTTAACTCCTAATCAGTATTTTCACTGGCATTTTGCGAGTGTGCGAGTGTTAATTTCGAGCCCTGATTTACAATTTCTTTTGAACATTCTCTCCAAATGCTTTGTGACACTATTTCCAATATTCTATCGTTTGTTTGTTTTTGGCTCTTTTTAATTCACTCTAGGTGTGATGAAGATACAAAAAAGTATGTCAAGGGAAGCTCTGATTTTCTCATTAATTATTTTAAGATAAAAGAGTTTGTACATTTCATGCAATAATATGCTTCAAAACATTAAGGGTATTGCACATGCTTGATAAAGTTTCTTTGTGTCTCACATCACTGAAGCACAAGCTGCTATCTACTGTTTGTGCAAATGTCAAATTATAATCTAACTTTCATTTTACGTGAAGTTAGTACAAATACCATTTCATAATTATTTGATGAGTTGATAAAACTTTTTACCTGAGAAATGGGGTTATATTTTCAATAAGTTGCCAGTAGCAGACATGGGTATCATAATTGTTAATCTGTTATCATCATGATTATTAATTGATTACTTTTTTCATTAATCATGGATTGATCATTAATTATAGCTTTTGTATTACTTAAATAATAATTTTATAGATTACCTCTACAAGAGGTCATTACTCATTATTTTTATATGATATGATTACTTTTGACCAAAAGCAGATTCAATTTCAATTCATGAAGACAAATGACACATTAACAACATCAGACACTTGCCAACCTTCTCATGTAGTTAATTACTAAAGTGGTGTAGATCTCTGATAGCTCTCGGTCCGAGGGGTTTTTAAAGGGATTAAGTCTGAACAATAGTTCTTATTTGGAACTTGCCTACAACTGGTTTTTCCACTTATTTACATGAGGTACAAATAAAATTGACCTAGATCCACGGAATGCGTATTGTTATTCCCCCTACAGGTGAAAATGGAGGGGACTTATGGTTTTTGCTCTGTCTGTCATCAGTCAGTCAGTCAGTCACACTTTTCTGGATCCTGTGATAACTTAAAAGTTCTTCATATTTTTTAATGAAACTTGAAAATATGGATAGATGGCAATATGGAGATTATGCACGTCACTTCATTTTGTTCCTACATCAAGAAGTATGGTTGCGATGGCAACAAATAGATTATAAATATTGCTGAAAATAGTGATCCTGCGATAATTTTTAAAGTTCTACATATTTTTTCATGAAACTTGAAACATGGATAGAAGGCAACATGGAGATTATGCATGTCAATTCAATTGGTGTTCCAATGTCAATAATTCTGATTGGTATGGCAACAAATAGACTAGAAATATTGCTGAAAATGGTGGAGTTTCATCGGTATTGGACTTATATTGCTTGGAAATAGTCTTGTTCAAACTAAGTAGTACGGTAGCAGAATATTCATGTGACAGTAGGTGTCATAATGGTAAAAAGTTTTATTGTACCTAACGATTAGTTGAGTTCCAAATACAGTCTATTGCATTGAATGATCTGCATTTATGCAAAAAATAAGTGTTGGAGCTTAATTAGGTGTGGGAACAGTTAAGTAATCAGTCAAATAATTGATTTCATGAGA